>NW_017308730.1:96827-142250 GCF_000935625.1 Nanorana parkeri | reverse complement strand
GTGGATGTGGCGGGGACGGAGCTCCGTTACACACCGCTACTGCATCTGGCGCCGGAACCGGAAGTCATCGCACGCATCTTGTGTGAGGCATGGGCCGACGGCGGCCGTGAAATGAATTTATCCATGTCGGGCAGCGGGGGTGACTGGTCTAATCTGCGGTGTCTGTTCATGTGGCGAGGGTTTTACAAGGGCTAGATGAGTGTACAGCGGGACGGAGGAGACGAGGGAGCCGTTACCTCATCAGGCGCCGGAACCGGAAGTCAGTGCTGCTGTTTTATTGACATGATGGACAGAGTGCCACTACTAAAAAATGCAAAATAAAGACAAATATAGTTCTAAAAAGTGAATTATTTAATTAAACCTTTTTTCCTTTGAACAGGATACAAACTATGAGAAACTGAATTCAAGAAGGTGATAAGAAGAATCTCAAGTAGTTAGAGGTGCTCATTATAGAAGGTGATCTACAAAAATACTTTAAAATTACACTGCAATCGTGGACAACCTTTTATATGTGGAACAGCGAAGGTTGGCTAAGTAGTGTGTTTTTTCCATTGTCAACTTCAGGTTAGGAGCACACACAGCACAGTTGGTCTCAACATTTGTGCAAATTAAATTAGTATGGGCGGGTGCCTCCCTGTCTGCTGTTCTTTGGGGGATTCAGTGTTGGCTGAGCTATAGCCATCCTTAGAAAAAAACTAAAAGAGAAAGGAGAAACTACAGATTTATTTAACAATATAGCAGATGTAAACTTTATAACTTTACACAGACATTTTTAAATCATTATATTTATTTGGCCATAGGCCTTTTTGATTATTTTTACTGTATTCCTAATTGATATGATACAATTTGGTATTTTTTGTCTTTATCTCTCTCTTGTAATAGTGAAATTTAACCAATTAGAAACCATATTTATTAATTTCTTTAAACTTCTCCAGTTAAATACATTTTTACTTTTAGTGCTAGTGGCTAACACACACACAACTCTAAAAAAATTAATGTTTTGAAACCTTTAAATGCTGTGCTTCTCAGTTTTGTAGGTCCCACTGCGGTATTTCGCGCAGTGCATAATCTTGGAAGCTGTTTTGCTTCTGCTGTGACAACTCATTTGGGACCATGGGAAGAAATTTAATAAATCAGAATTGAGTAAGTCAGAGCAATTTAGATAATTCTTAAAATATAAAATATGAAATACACAAAACCTAAGTGAAAAGCACTACAATGCTGTAATGTAAAGCTGCAATGTTTTGTAAAATTAAATACCAACACAAAAAAAACCAGCTAACCCATCAAAGAGAAATATCCACCCATGCGAAGAACATGATGGAAACTGAAATTTCAGTAGGCTGTAAGTGTGTTACAATTCCAGTTATTTATACTGATAGAAACAGTGGATGACAAAACTATGACTGGTAGTAATTCTCATACCTGCACGTCGCAGGAAGTGCCAATATTAATCACTGTACCCTGTTATGGAGATTGAGACTTAATGGAAATTGAGCATCTATTATTGTGGTGGCAGTAAAGAAACATATGCAGTTCTATATAACCTCACCTTTATCTACATGCAGATAAATCTCTAGCTGGTTTCATTAATAGGAAATCTTATTGTATAAAAACGTTTAGCTGTTTTAACAGGCTGACTACTCTTTTATGGCTAGTTCACACCAGCCACAGTGTGTTTCCGGCCTGATTGGGGCCAGAATGCATTGGATCACATAGCAGCCCTCTCACTTTTTGTTGGGACAGGAGAGGGTGTGGTGGTGCATTGAACTCATAGTGCTTGCAGCATTTTTTCTGACCGGACCAGAACGCAGGCATTGATGTCCCACGCGTCCCTGTGCAGCCAATCGCAATGCGGACAGACATGTATCTGAATTTCAATTCGGAATGAAACAAAACTTACTTGTCTAATGAAATAAATGTACATCAGTAGTCCTGGAGCCTGCAGAAAAGCAATACCAGTCTGTGTGTACTGAGTACTGGCTATATAAGCTGCCATTGACCTATTCAAATTTGCATAATGCAAACTTTTGTGAATGCTTCACTTTGGAATTTAAAAAATAACGAAATGTTTGACTTTATTAAACATTTTTCCAGAGATTTACTCTCCTTCGAGTGACTTCATTGTGTAACTCCTAGGCGAGTTGAAACAGTAAGAACAGAGTGAGGAGGATTAACTACAGTGGGTTGGAGTGCTTTGTGTTTCATAAATATAAATGTAATTAAAAAAAATACTGTTAATAAACCATCATGCCTTTTAGGGACTTACTCATAATTGATTAATCCAGGTAGGTGTTTGACAGTGATCCATGGCATCATCTTCCCTTAAATGTGTAGGTGGGTGTTTTTCCAAGACATTTCCTTGTTGGGATACTGGTACTTTCTCCTGTTCAACTGATGATTCTGTTGTCTTAGTCCTCCTGTCCACCTTCTGCTGCATTTTCTGCTGTTTTTTGGGCCTTCGTGCACTCTAAATTCTTGACTTTTGTCCCAGTGCGTGCATACTCTCTATCCCCTGAAATAAGCCATTTAAAAGGACATAGCAGAATACCTTGGTGGATATCAGCTTATGTCCTGATTGCTCCATATGCCTTTAAAGGACACTGGATTTCAAGTGTTTATTAGTTTATTAGCTCATGGGCATGGGTCTACTATTCTTGGACTGGCCCTGTTGCTGACCCTGATTGTCCCGAAATTTCTTTACCTCTGCTTGTTCTGACTTTGCTGTGACTTTCTGTTTGCTCTGTGTTTTTGCCTTGACAAACAGCTTTTGTTGCCACTGTCAATGATCTCCAGAACAACCCCAAATCATCTAAATAATCCCCTTGCATTGTTTATCCCCATTGTTTAAACTCTTGCTTGTTTGACTCTGTTTTTGGCCTTGAATTCCACGTGTTTAACCCTTTTGCCTAGATATGTTTGTTTAGTTTTGACTCTGGATTACTTAACCACATGTAAGTCAATGCTTGTCTTGTTTTTATTGTGGTCACTCTGCCCAAGCTCTGACATTTGGCACATAGCTGAGAACCACTCATGATACAAAAATTGTACCTTTAGATGAAGAGTGGTGGAGGTATGTTTATAGGACCTAGAGCTCATAAATTGCTATTCCCCATACAGGTGTATATTGTGGCAGAAATGTAAGCCAAGTTTAAAAGCATTTCATATAACTAATGTATTTTTTTTAATCTGTGACCCTGATTTAAAATGTAAGGAAAGTCATGGCACAAACATGGGTCATTTAATGAGAAAGATCATGTAATTTTATATTACATACATGTTTTACAATTATTTTATATAAGAAAAACAAGACACATAGGGTAATTTGAACAGTATATGACCAACATATTCATACATATTATAAACTAAATCAATATTAAGTAATACCCGTAGAAGTGTAGAGGAAGTACTTTAATCTATAACAGTAGGCATAAAACATATTATTGCAGTAGTTAAAAGCAATATATGGAAAGGTGTTAAAATTAAATTGCAATTAATGTGTAATTGAAAGCACATATGGAAAGGTGTGAAAATATATTTCCCTGATTTAAGTAACCGCATTGAAACAGAACTGATAATTTTTTAAAGAAAAAATAAGTTGAGACTGATAAAAGGAAACAGTGTTCTGGGTAGTCTGTAAAATAACAAGCAGAATATGAGAGGTAATCCTAACAGAAAAGGATCAAATCAAAGAATGGTACAGAATTAATGCTTATCAGTACAAAAGCACTACATATACCAACGGGTTTATTTATAAAAAAAAACAACATTCCATAGCTACTGATCCAGCAAAGTTGCATGCACATCCAAAATTGAAGGTTCTTAAGATATTTTCTCCTCTGTTCAAACACTCTTAGGCACTGAGCAGTAGTGTATGCACAGAGGTGAATCCCCACCCTGTACTTTCCTTACTGCCAGTGACACATGCACGGTCTGCAAAGTGTCCATTCAGTATTAGAGAGCTAGCAAACTAACACTATGAGGCACATCTATGACATAGTTCATGTATATAATACAATGTATATACAATGAGTACAGGCTGTCCAGGGGTGTCAAACTCAACTTAAAGTGATGAAATAAGATAAGTTGTCTCATGTATACCTGCATGCCGTTGGCAAAGAAAGTGTGAAATAAGATACATTGTTGCTGATTATACAACGACATCCGAAAGTTGCCTGCACAGATTTGTTGGTACCCATAGAAAAAGAGTATAGATAATTGCATCATAGAGATATTTTAAACTAACTTTTTTCTCTAACCCTCAATCCTGCAACCAATCACTTGAGCTATTTAAATAGAGAAAAGTAGTCACTCTGCTTTTTGGTATTATTGTGTGCACCACACTAAACGTGTATCTGGGAAACCAAAGTAGAGACTTGTCCAAGAAGTTCAGAAGGAAAATATAATAAGGCTTTAAGACAATCTCTAAGCAGCTTGATGTTCCTATGACTACAGTTGTAGATATTATTAAGACGTTAATGGTCCATGAGAGTGTAGAAAACCTCTCTGGATGTGGCCGAAGGGAGAAAATTGACCCCAGATCTAACAGAAGGATAGTGCAAAGGGTAGACAAAGAGTCACAGAGAACCTCCAAAGAGATACAAGCTGAATTCCGAGGTGAAGGTACATTAGCGTCTGATTGCACCATCCATTGATTTTTGAAGGACAGTAGGCTTAAAGGAAGAAGATCCAGGAGGAAAGAAAAAGATTATTAAGCCAGGCTTGGATTTGTTAAAATGCATATTGACACGCTGTAATGCTTCTAGGAGAATGTCCTTTAGAAAGATGAGGCAAAACTCGAGCTTTTTTGGCAAGTCACATAAGTTCACAGGCAAAAAATAAAGCTTTCAAATAATAGAACACCATACCTGCTGTAAAACATGGAGGAGGCTCAGGCTCAGGTTTTAGGACTGCTTTGCTTCATATGGCACATGGAGCCTTGAGTCAGTGTCAGGCACAATGAAATCTCAAGACCATCAATGAATTCTGGAGTGAAACATACTGCCCAGTGTAAAAAAGCTCTGTCTCAGTTGAAGCTCATGGGTTTTTTAACAAGATAATGGCCCAAAACACACAGCTTAAAGAGCCCAAGAATGCTTAAAAAAATAGACTATTCTAAAATGGCCTTCTACGAGCCCTGATCTGAATCCTATCTATGAAAAGAGCCAAAACATGTAGTTTGGAGAATGCACCATTCAAATCTGAGACAGCTGGAACAATTTGCTGAAGAAGAGTGGGCCAAACTACCTCTTGACAGATGCAGAAGTCTACAGAAATCAGTTGTTTGCAATGATTGCCTCTAAAGTTTGTGCAACAAAACAAGAAGGTTAAAGTTAGGGATGCACAGATACTTTTCAAGTAACAGTGCAGATACTTGGCATTTTCATGAGAACTACCAGGGTTGCAGCGGTTGCAGCTGGGACCCAGCTCTGGCACTCCACCACTGTCCTGAAACCTTTAGTCTGTATTGTCTTAGAAAAACTGTCACATGACAATAAACAAAAATTTATCAGTACTAGTACTTGTAAGTACTCGGCAAGTACCAGTACTCGTACTCGCAAAACTGGTATCTGTGCATCCCTTTATTTATATTTATAAAAACAAAATCGTACATTAAAACAGAGATGTGCAAATCCCAGGAGCTCTGTGTGCTCCTTACAAATGACAGCTGCCTCCTAATTTTTGAATTTTTCTCTAGTGTAGTCTTGGAGCGCAAAAGTATCGGTACATGTACTCGTACTTGTACCGAGTACTGTACTTGGTATCTGTGCAACCCTAGTTAAAGTATTATTAAATGCTCAAACTTTTTTCAATATTGAACCCGCATCTAAGAAATATGCATTGTCCAGCAAAATATTTCTTTACATTTTTGTTCAAACACATGTTTCTGAATAGCTGGTTCCAACTCTCTCAGCTCAGCTTCCCTGAACTTCCTGTCTAGTACAGGATCACAAGAAACAGCTCAGTCTCCACCAGCTCTACATCTACTAGCTTGGAGAAAGGAGAAGGAAGGCGGGAGGCAGGAGGAGAGGGGAGCAGGAGGGACGAAGTGACTTGCCTTGCTGTGCCTGTGTATTTGTGGAGACACACAGCTTAGTAGCACACACAAGGATGGCTCCATAGGACCCTGCAAGTAAACAGAGCCATCCTAAAAAAGGATATCAGGACCTGTGCTCAAGGGGCCAGCTGATTATGCGGGATGCTAAACGTTTTAAACATGAAGGAGCAGCATCCATTGTAAGTGCTTTAACTGGAATTTGAAATAGCTTAAAAATCATTTTGACTTTTATATCACTTTAAGGGTCCCATCATTCATGCATATGCCATTTTCATTTGTTCTATTATTTAAAATATTCTATAAAGTCAAAAATATAAAGCAAAGTCTGATTTATATTAAACATGGAATAAAGCCATGTCAATTACATTTGTCAGTTTCAAATTATTTCAGGAAATGCTTTGGGTTTTTTTTTGGAAGTGTAACAACAATTTTGTTCACATCTGCACCTCTGATGCTGCCTTTGCCTCCAAACACCATTATATTGTTTTAAAAAAAAAAAATCTTTATTTATAATTTTATCTTTATAAATTCAAAAACATATAAAACATATACATGTCCATACAAACAGAATGTAAGAAAAAGAAGAGAATTTCCTGAATTACCAATATCACATAACATATATATATATATACAAGACTGACTCTAGGGGGTTGATTTACTAACCTAAGCACACGCACGCACTAGGTGCGTGTGATTTTTACACAGCAAAACTTATTTATCAACCAAAAAGTCTCTAAAAGCATATTTCCACTAATGCCATATATGGAAAAATCATGCACATGATGCATATATAATGCTGCTTCACAGTTTAGACAAAAATGGTTAGCTCATGCATTTACATTCCTGCATTCATCAACGCAAGCAACACAATGTAGAGCTAATTTACACAACATCACCTTGCAATTCATGCAGGGCTTTGCACAACACACCTGCTGGGTGTGTACACACTACAAAGGTGTCTAGATTCCACCAATAGATCATGCTGGGAGGGAACACACTACAGAGGTGTATACTTGTTCGTGGCGTGTTTATAAGGTTAGTAAATCAACCCCAATAGGTCATGAATCCAGCAAAAAGCCTCAACCAAAAAAAATAAAAAAATATTTCCATATTCCAAAACCCTCCCCCAAAGTTCCCACCCTAAAGGTTCATCGAGCTATAATCAATCCAAATATCCCATTTACTGAGGAACGCCTCATGATTCTCTCTACCCATTGCTATACACTTTTCAGATTCCATAATACAATTAACCTGCCTTACCCAATCTGTTCTTGTAGGTACCTTTTGGCTCTTCCAAAATCTCGGTATTAACCTCTTTGCTGCATTTAGAAGATGAGTCAAAACTGTAGCTTTGTATTTAGCCTTTGACACAGGCATCAAATGCAGCAAAAAGACCTCCGGAGAAAACGGTAGAGTCTCTCCCAGAGTGGTCTGTATTTGTTCTCTAACATCTTGCCAAAAAGGTTTAAGCTTAGGACATTCCCACCACACATGTAAATATGTCCCCTGTAACCCACAGTTCCTCCAACATAGAGGAGAGACATTTTGATAAATTTTCCCTAAAGAATATGGAACCCGATACCACCGGGTAAGCACCTTATAATTAGTTTCTTGAACTCTGGAATCTATAGATGAGTTACGGGCCCGGGCTAGTATTTGGTCCTTCTGTACGTCCGAAAAAGGCACCCCCATGTCCCTCTCCCATGCTCTCATAAAGTACAAAGAACCTCTTGAGCTTATTTTCAATAACATTTTATACATAAGAGATAGAGAGCGAGTAGGGGGGACCTAGAGTCACATAATTTTTCAAAAAAAGTTAAAGACCCAAGTGGCCTAATTAGACTAATATGTTCCCGAAGAAAGTTACTGAGTTGTAAGTAGCGCCAAGCATCTAAAGGAAATGTACCCCCTTTTTCCCTCAGTTCCTCCAATGGGATAAGAGCGTTCTCCACCATAAATCTGCCCAAACGAACATCCCCATCCACCACCCAAGTCCGAAAATATGATAAGTGCTCTCCTGGTAAAAACCAGGGGAAAATACCAATTGGTGCTAAAGGGGATATATTGGGGACCAATTCTCCCCTTTTATTTACTGTATCCCTTACCTTTAAAGTGTGTATAGTCAGGGGCGATACAGTGGCCGCCAAACCTCTACTGGCCGATGGTAGCCAGTGGGCATTAGCTACATTTCTACCGGCCATATATTTTTCCAACAGAACCCACTGCTTGTCCTTCTCATAATACTGTCAATCTAGTATCTTCTGTAATGCAACAGCTTTAAAATAAAGAGAGACATCTGGCAGTCCCAAGCCGCCATTTTGTTTGCTGCGCCTCAAAATATCATATGACAACCTTGGTTTTCTGTTACTCCACACAGATCTCAAAAACAAACTACGTAATTGTTTTAAAAAAAATGGCGGCAATCTAATCGGTATTGACTGTAAGAAAAATAATATTCTCGGCAGAACATTCATTTTCAAAATATTTATGCGGCCTAACCAAGTAAATGTTGTTTTATCCCAAGAGCCAAGGTCCTTAGTAATCACTTTCAACAATGGTACATAATTAAGTTCATACATTTGTCTCCACGAACTTGAAAGTTCGATTCCCAAATAACGAAAATGCTGTGAGGCCCATTTAAAAGTGAATGAGGATTTAAAACTATGACTAACGGCCGGAGATAAATTTAATCACAACATTTCTGACTTCGAATAATTAATCCGAAAATTAGATATGTTACTATGTATACTTAGTTCTTGTAGTAGATTAGGAAGGGATATCTGTGGTTGAGTGAGGAAAAATAAAACATAATCTGCATATGCTGATAATATATGTTCTTTATCCTCTACTCTAACTCCATGTATGGCTGAATTGTTTCGAATCTTAGTTAAAAGGGGTTCTAATATTAATACAAATAATAGAGGAGACAATGGGCATCCTTGTCTCGTTCCATTTTTTTTAATAAATGGGGAAGATACTAAGCCGTTGACTCTTACTCTAGCTTCTGGTTTACTATAAAGTGCTGCAATTCTCTGCCTTATATTCGGTCCTATACCAATTACCTTTAATGTCTCCTCCATAAACATCCAATCCACCCTATCGAATGCCTTTTCAGCATCTGTTGACAGTAAAAGGCATGGTGGAGAAGCCGAACTAGCTTCTATCCAATGAATCAGATTAAGAGCTCTATTAGTACTATCGCGTAATTCTCTTCCTCGTATGAAACCTGTTTGATCTGGATGTACCAAAGCTGGGAGGAGACCTCCGAGTCTATTGGCCAGTATCTTCGAGAACATTTTCACATCTGTATTGAGAAGGGATATTGGTCTGTAATTTTGGGGTACAGTAGGATCTTTGCCCTCTTTAGGGATTATTGATATGTATGCTGACAGAAATAAGGGTGGTATAGGTTCTCCAGAAATCATTTTATTAAAGAATCTACTCATATGGTGGCCTAATAGTGGTAAGAACTTTATATAATAAGCTTTCGTGAGCCCATCAGGTCCCGGAGTTTTCCCATTAGGAAGGCTTTTAATCACTGATTCGATCTCCTGTACCGTTATAGGCCTATCTAGCTCCTCGCCTGCTGGGCTGACACCTTTTTGCTATTTTCCATCTCCAGATACATACGTATAAATGAGCGCTTATTATCTATAGACATTGGAGATCCTTCTCCTGGCAGATTGTATAACATAGCATAATATTGCCAAAAAACCTCCAATATCTTAGAAGTATGTTGGACCATTTCTCCCGAAGTAGTTTGCAACTTTGATATACATGTCCGGGTTCTTTGTTTTTGTAGTGCCCTTGCTAACATTTTACGGCATTTATTACCATGTTTATAAAATGTATGAGATATAGATCTTGCACTTTTACGCACCCGTTCTTCTAATAATTGAGTTAGAGCCGACCGCAAAGACTCTAAATTCTGCTCATCTATAGATAAGCCATTTCTCTTATGTTTTAATTCTGCCACTCGTAATTGTTCTAATAATGTAGCCAGCTCCTTCTTTCTGGCCTTATTCAGATACAAGCCCCTTGAGATCAGTTCTCCCCTAATAACTGCTTTGTGACCCTCCCATACCGAACCCTCCCGCACCTCCCCAGCCTTATTCAGAACAAAGTAAGATTCTATGGCTTTCGTAACAAGACCTGATGTGGTCATGTCATCAAATAAGTTTTCATTTAATCTCCACATCCATTCTCTTGATTTTGAACCTGGCCTCACAATATTGATCGAAATTGCTGCATGATCTGAGATAGTAATCGGCTTAATACTTGCCCCTTCCACATTTTCCAAATAATATTGATCCACATATAGTAGATCGATCCTAGAGTAGGTTTTATGGACTTTAGAATAAAAGCTATAATCTCTATCTTTAGCGTGCAAGGCTCTCCAGCAATCCACCAAATGTGCTCCCTGGAGAGCCTTGCCAAACCTCCTCCCCATGGCCATCGAATGAGAAGAACAACCAGTAGATGTATCTACCCTAGGATCTGGGCAAAAGTTAAAGTCCCCACCCAACACAACACAGCCTTCCCTAAATGTGACCAACTTAACTAATACCAAATCTAAAAAGGAAAGCTGCCCTGTGTTGGGCGCATACACTGTTACAAACGTATAAGCCTGACCATCGATAAGTCCTTTGACCATTAAATAACATCCATTTGGATCCGCATATTGACCTTGTTCAATGAAAGGACAATCTTTGTGGAATGCTATCGCCACCCCCTTTGATTTAGAGGACGTGGATGAACTAAAGTACCATTGTGAATATAAATATGTGGGAAGTTTGGGTATGGAATCCTCAACAAAATGTGTCTCTTGCAAAAAAATAACTCGAGCCACCAAAATCTTAAGTTCTACCCATAATTTACTTCGTTTACAAGGGGATCTGAGCCCATGTACATTATAAGATAAGATTTTTAATTCTGTCATAACCTTTTAACTATCAAATTCAAAAAGCTGAACCGAGAGCAGTCCCTTTTATATTCAGAAAATAAAAAGTCAACAATGAATGTGAAACTTTACACTCAAACCTCGAGTGGCCTGCTACCCTTGGGGGCCTTGGTCCCCACAGGTCATACCCTCCCGTACAACATTCGTCCCTATAAAATAAAAAAACAACCTTCCCATTGGGAGGCGGGCTTTTTTGGGTTACGCGAGCGAGCCCATACAAATTGGCTCTCCCCTCGTTCCCCCATTTCAACTTGTTGTGGGAAAAATTTCCCATCATTTCTTTGCAGCTGGACTCTACTCACACCCGTCTATTTTTATTTATTTTTTTCCCCCTTTATTTTAAGCTATGTCTGGTTCCAGCTTTTTCTTTATCTCTGTCCCATCAATACAAAACAAACAAAACAAAAACAAAAACCCCAAAAACAAAAAAAATTAAAATAAAAACAGCACCCCTCAAACCTCTCCCTTCCTCTATTTCCTCTATTCGTATTAACTTAACTCTCACTCTAATTTATTCTTCCTTCTATTACTAGTACTCACCTTTCTTAATCCTTCCACCTCTGTGTCTAATTTGTGTCTATTCTCTACTTTTCTATCTCTTATCCCTCCCTCTAACACAGGGAGAGAGGAAAGAAAGGGGAGGAGAGAGAGAAAAAATAAATAAATAGATAAATATTTAAAAAAATGTATATATATGTATATATATACATACACATACATACGCATATATACATACATACCTACACATACATACACATACACACACATACACATGTATATATACATATGCACATACATACACACACATACATACATACATACATACATACATACATACACATATACACACATACATATACACATACATGCACTTACACATAAACATAATAAAAAAAAAACAAAAAAGGGGGGGGGAGGGGAGACCTATTCATTTTTTCTATATATGTCTATATCCACTTTTATCTATATGTATTCATACCTTCCATATTACCAATTAAAGACACTCCCCTCCCTCTTAAAAGTGTACACAGAGATATGTCTATATTTTCCATTGCAGCCTATCCCTTATTTTGCATTTCTATTTGTCCTTTCTGGGCCTGAACTGATCAGGTTCCATTGCTCCCAGTCTAGAACATGGGCAAATACCGGAGCCCATGGATCCGGCCATGTTTCAATTTCTACTAATGCCAGCTCCAGTCCATCCATAAAGCCGGGTAAGTCCTTCGGTGAGCGAAGAGTATGAGAATGTCCATTTTTACGTGCCTGTAGATAAAACGGGAACCCCCATTTATACGGTATGCCTGCTATAACCAGTGCACTTGTCACTGGTCGCAAGGCTCTCCTAGGGACAAGCATTAGCAGAGGAGACCGCTAAAGCTAGCTCTCTTCCTGAGGCCAATGTCTTTACTGGAGTACAAATAGTCTCTTCATCTCCTGTTTTGCGAAAAAAAGTCCCAATGTTTGATCTTACCGTTGCTCGATTGCGAGTTCTCATCAGGACAGCTCTCTAGACGGGTGCGAGTGTCCAGCGTGCACGTCCTCACCTACTCATAGGTGAGTCCCGCCTCCATTCCCCATCCACCATTATATTGTTAAGAAATCCTCGGAAGTATCCTCAGAAACCAACACCTCCAGAAGTGTTGAATTACAAGGTACATATTTAGTTTTTTCCTTTACAGGGTGATATTATTTTAGCAACTTTAGGAAAATTACAGAGTTGCTTTAGTAGTGAGTATAAGTACAATACCAGTAATAAATAATAGTATATTGACAGCAGCTATATGAGTTGTAGGTGAAACCCACAACTATGTCATTGGACACCAATCTCTAATTACCTTATCATCAAGTGGGATCACATTGATTGATTAGTATATCTATTTGTTAAGTGTGGAAAGTATATAGTTTAAGTGATAGCCTTTTTTGGTTATTTTAAGTTACTAGAGATGCAAGCTTTCAGGACCCATTAGGACCCTTTCTTAGGCTTGCATAAAGCTGGAAAAATAGACTTGAGGGGTCACAAAAGCTTGCATCTAGGGTAACTTACCAATATAGGTAATTACTTGTACCATGTTAGCCATCAATCAACTCAAAAATTGATTGATGGCTAACATGGTGCAGGACTCTACAACTTTTCAGGAAAGAGATGGCATTGTAAAATGGTATAGTTGTCATTCAGTATTATATCACCACCAAGACATTTTTATATACAGTATTTTAAAGTATTCTTTATTTTCATGCAATTCTATGCTAATATTTGTAAAGTTTGACGATTTAAAATGTAGAAACGATGAAAGTAGCATATTTAAATAAAATTACTGACCTTCTGTTGAGCTACATGTGGATAACAGTGTGTAATTAAGCAAAATGTGCAAACAATATATTAATGTCACTTCCGATAGAGAGGTCGACATTTGTTTGTAATTGCAGCAGACAGCTGCTATATGAGATTCTCAGAGGGGGAAAACCTCATCATTCATTCTCTCTTGCTATAAACTTCACAAAGCTGAATCTATTTCAGTGAAGAAGCTAAAGGAAAACGCTTATTAAAAGGCCAAATGAAATGTGACTTCACATTAGTCACTTGAAATGTTATTTCTGATTGTGATTGAAATTGAAAGTCTGGCTCTATCTATCTATCTATCTATCTATCTATCTATCTATCTATCTATCTATCTATCTATCTATCTATTTTACTTAGTGTATACTTTCCCTGTTTGTTATGGATTCCAAGTAGTGTGCAAAATTAACCAATACCATTTCTCCTGTGCTACTAAGCACCACGTTCTAAACAGGAATTGTACCACTGGGTTCCATACATTGGTGTTATGTAATCCAGAAGGTATAATAAGCCAGACTTGTGGTGATTGTATCCATACATTTCAAAGGGACAACATCCAGGAGGATTTGGAAAGAGAACAAGTGGGAGTAACAGAAAGAAATTGTGAGGTGTTAGGAAAAATGAGAAATGTAACAAAATAGGGAAGTAGAAAGTGTAGTAGCCAAGAGTGGAACAAATGACAGGTCTCTCAGTGCAAAGATTCTGAGACAGTGTAGAAATGTTACATTTTGGACGGGTATGGGAAACAAGGCAATTTACATCCAAATTTAGATAAAATAATTTAACCATTTTTAAATAAAAACAGATGCAGTATTTTAGTTTTGTATATAATGGCAGTGAGTTGAATTGGTGTTGTCCTTCTTTTTGGTGCAGTGGCTACATTTGTTCCCTACGGTCCCTGTGTGTGTGGTCCCTTGTAAAGTAGCCACTGCACCATGCTCACTCCCAAGATTATAACTTCAATACATATTAGCAAACTAAACATGAGATTGTAGTCCATCACAGGAGCGAGCTTGGGACATTTTACCTACTATATGGTGTATTAATTGAAACTGGGAATTTTTTTCTTAGCATCTGCATTTTACTTTGACAACTACTATACATAAAATAAAAAGACAAAGGGCACTGAATAGAATAAAGAGCAATGTTTTAAAATGTCCTGTAGCATTCTTTCAGAAATGTTAAATTTCATAAGTCTCTCCCTAAAAAAAAAACCATTCTAATTGGCTAGTATTGGTTAAGGCACAGTGCTGTTTATAACAATAAAGATGAACTTTAGTGATGGGACAAACACATCTGAGTTCAGTTCGAGTTAAAATTTTAGAACATTGAAAAAGTTTGAACTCAAACTTTGAACTCAATAAAAGTCTATGGGACCAGAACTCTGAAAATCAAATGTCCCCATTTTGAAGGCTTATATGCACGTTATTGGCCATAATAGGGGAATGGGGATTCGGGTACTGCCCTGGGGGACATGTATCAATGAAAAAAAAACACTTTTAAAGAATACAGTTTTAAAGGAGCAGTGATTTTAACATTGCTTTGTGATGCACTGTGCCTTGTGCCCTGATAGTTTGTGTGTTCACCGAACACATGAACTAGCGATGTCCGAGGCGAACTGTTGGTCGACTCAAACATCAAGCCCATCACTAATTAACTTTACCCATATCTTTAAAATAACAACAAACACACCTTTAGAAATGTTTAGTAATGACAATCTTCAAACACATACTTCTAGATAATTGCAGGCTTTGTATTCTTTGCATACCTTATTTTTCTTTTCTTTCGCTGTCTTCTGATAGTGGCCATTTAACTAAGAGCACATTACTAGATCTCCCTTTACTTCCTGGAACTCTGATACATGTGACTAGGACATGTGACCATGCACATCACCTCAGGGGAGAAAAATGCCTTTCCCTGAGATCACATGAGATTACAGATGAAATTTCCCACCAATGCACTGCTGATGTAACCATTGCAGGAGGCAACGCTTGGGCACATTACATAATTTGTGCCAAAATGGACCAGGAAGTGGACAAACTCTATTTGTAAGTAAATGAAAAACATGTTTGTTTAACTAATGAATGTAAGATGATTTTAAATCAGCATGCAGAGCTGCATGCTGTTGGTATTTTTAGTGAAAGGGTCCACTTTAAGTTATTAAACAATTTTATGCAGTCATTTTGCTTTCTAACGGCAGTAAAGCAGTGAGGAGAGAGCATGCTTCACTCTCTGTGGGAGTCTGAAAGAACATAATCCAGATGTCAACCACAAATCAAATTGAGAAACTGGATTTTTGATCTTTTTTCAGTATGCTATATCCAAGAAAAGCTGTCCTATTTTACACAGATTAGAAGTTATCTGAGGTCAAATGATGATTAATTACCATTGCCAGGCATAGGCACAGTAATGTAGGATGTTTTGAAATGAGTTGTTTTTAGAAATCTGGCTTATCTGACATCTCAACCTCGGTGGAGTCAGAAATTACAAAAATTGCTGGTGTACAGCTTTGGAATATTCAGAGATATGGTTTAGTATTAAGGCTCAATTCCAGGAAGATATATAACAAATCAGTGAATCCAGTGACAAAAATATGTAATGAGGGTTAATTTTTCCTGGAACATTGTCCACATCCTAATATCATTAACACCTCAAATAGCAATACAATTATGGCTGTCAGATTATGAATAGCCTATAAAAATAAAAATGTACATTACTCTAATGATTTATTTAACCCATGCTCATTCAAATAATTCCTTTAAAAAAATGCTAAAAGCACATTCTAAGACATTGGTTATTTCTCTTTCCTCATATGCTGACTCTATATTCAATGATATATTTCTATTCCCACAGTGCACCTTTCAAGTTCTTCCTGCGCCACCTTCTCTATTACTTCCCTCTTTTGAAGTTCATTGTATACTTCTTTTTTCCCCAGTTTCTCTGAGGATTGCAGTGATTTATCGGCCTCCAGGACCAGTATCAAGCTTCCTTAACAACATCTCAGTCTGGCTTACCTATTTTCTCTCCTCTAAAAACACCCACTGTTATTCTTGGTGACTTTAATATCCCTGTTAACGTTAAACAAACATGTTTTTGTTTGACTTGACACACCATCAACCACTCAGCTACTCAGCCTAACCGATTCCTTTGGCCTTACTCAATGGACTAACACTTCTACTCACTCTAATGGTAACACACTTGATCTCATATTCTCTCATCACAGCCTTGTCAATTTCACACTTGCCTTATCATTAAGCTCCTACCACTCTAACCAGCAAACCATTACCCATAGAAACCTTCGCTACTTTAACTCTTCTCTTCTTTACTCTGCAACAGACCACCTTTATGACAAAATCACAACCCTTTCCTGCCTAAATCTTGCCACTTCTCTCTACAATAACTCATTCTCCTCCTGCATGGATAGACTTGCCCCAGTCACCACTCACAGAATCAGGCCCCGTCCACTACAGCCTTGGCAGACAGATGACACTATGAGACTTAGAAGACATAGTAGCACTATTGAGCGAATATAGCGTAAATCCAAATCCATGCAAGACTTCACCCTCTATAAATCCGCCCTCCAAAAATACAGTAACTGCATCCACACAGCCAAACAGACCTACTGCATCACACTCATTAACACTCTTTCATCCATTCTCCGTCAACTCTTTTCCATCTTTAACTCCCTACTTCGTCCCCCCCTCCGCCTCCTCCTCCGACCATCCTGTTCCTGTACCGCGCTGCCCTCCTGTTAACGACCCTGCTTGTTACCCGACCACTCTTCTTGGATCCTGTTCCTGTACCGCGTTGCCCTCCTGTTAACGACCCGGCTTGTTACCTGACCACTCTTCTTGGATCCTGTTCCTGTACCGCGCTGCCCTCCTGTTAACGACCCGGCTTGTTACCTGACCACTCTTCCTGTATCCTGAGGCCTGCTGTCTATCTGCAGTCCTGTTACCCCTCCTTGTTGCTGTTCCCCCCTGGCTGTAGATGTGTTTGTTCCAACCGTGGTTTTGTTACTTCACTGCTAAACCTGTGGGGGTTTGAGGGGGTTTGTAGTGTGTTTGCTGTGTAACAAATAAACCTTGTGCATAACGTCATCCAGTGTGGTCATATTAATTTGGTCATCCTATGTGGGTACCTGTATGTGGTGTGAGGATGCCCGTGCATGGTACCCTGACACAGATGAAGTAGCTACTCTTTTAACTAACACCCCCCTAACTACCTGCCCCTTGGATCCCATCCCCTCACTACTATTCCAGTCACCCTCTAACTCTATTCTACAATCTCTCACCCACATCTTCAACCTGTCCCTTTCCACAGGCATTGTCCCTCACACTTCTAAAATAAGCGTTGGTGAACCCAATTTTAAAAAAGCCCTCAATGGGGCCCACCAGTCTGAACAATTTGAGATCCATCTCATTGCTCCCATTTACCTCCAAACATCTTGAACACCCAGTCTACAACCACCTGAGCTGGCACCTTACTGCTAACAACCTTTCAGTCTGGCTTTCGTCCATAACACTCCAAAGAAACTGCCCTTCTAAGACGTACTAATAATTTACTAACTGCTAAAAACAAAGGCCACTACTCTGTACTCATACGTCTGGACCTTTCTGCAGCCTTTTATACAGTTGACCACCCACTCCTCCTCAATAAACTCCAATCCCTTGGCTTTCAAGACACTGATCTCTCATGGTTCACCCATAGTTAGGACTATCACAGTGCACCTTCTGTGTCAGCTATAACTCTACTTCCTCCTCTTCTCTTCCTCGATCTGTGGGAATCGCCTCTGTTTTTGGGCCCCTTCTATTCTCCATCTACACCTCCTCCCTGGGTCAGTTGATAACCTCCTATGGCTTCCATTACTATCTCTATGCTGATGACACCCAAATATATCTCTCTACCCCTCAGCTCGCCCCTTCTATCTCTTCATGCATCATTAACCTACTCACTGACATATCTACATGGATGTCACACCACGTCCTCAAACTAAATCTGTCTAAAACTGAGCTTGTAATATTTCCTCCTCTTCCTGTACCCTTCCCCGACTTCTCCATCACAATAAACAGCACTACAATCAACCCCTCCCGTCAAGCCATGGTGCTCGGAGTAATCCTCTATTCTGATCTCACCTTTCAGCCCAACTTCCAATCACTACCCAAATCTTGCTGACTCAACCTCCATAACATTTCCAAAATGAGTCTCTTCTTAACAAATGATAATACAAGGCTTCTAATTCACTCCCTTGTAATATCGCGCCTTGGCTACTGTAACTCTCGACTTGTTGGCCTTCCACTAAGCAGGCTATCCCTCCTTCAGTCCATTATGAACACTGCTGTCAGACTCATCCACCTTCATCACTGTACTATCAAGTCAGCTTGGTTCCATGGCCTCAGGCAGGAGATAATATCAGGTGTATTTCCCGTCTTCTATACATTGCTAAATCTTAGAACTTACCCGGATGCTGGGAGTATTTGTTCTTGATATTACAGAAATGGGGCCTGGGCTCCTAGTATCTTACTTGTAGAAGGGCACTGTATGCTGAGCCATTGCCGAAGGTTCACTATGTAGGTCATCACTGTGAACTGTCCCTATTGTTGCACTAGGCAAGGGTGTCCTTTGCCCCCCTTGCTTTTGGCCTTGGCTATCAAACCTCTAGCTCACTTGATTAGGACGTCTTCCGATATAACTTTAGTCAAGGTTGTTGGTTATCATCAAACTGTGCCTCTTTGCAGATGATGTCTTGCTCTGCCTATCTAATCCAGTCATTTGCCTTCCTAATTTTTTGTGGATTCTTTCTGACTTTCTTTCCTTGCCTCCCCATGTCCTCTTGACCCTTCAGGGTTCATTCCCATTTTAGTGGGTCTGAGATAAACTGTCCCGTTTAGGGGTCTTCTTAACAAATTTTATGACACTATTTACCAGGCCAATTACCCCTCTCTGTTTAAATATTAATGTGATCTTCTGGATATATGGAACCCTCAATAATATCTCCTGGTTGGGCAGACTAGCTGTGGTAAAGATGACTCTTACCTTTTTATAAGGGTGCTGCCAGTGGAGGTCCCACAGTACCATATTCATGCTCTTTAAGCTCAGATTTCTAGGTTTGTTTGGCATCCTCCAGTGGCTTGGGTCTTCTGCCTATAGCAAAGTATTACTGTGTGGCCCAACTTAGTCAGTTGGTAAAGTGGAATGCTATAATGAATGTATCGCTTTGGGCATACCTCTGTCGTCCTATTTCCATTAATAATCTTCTATAGCTGCCCCCTCATTGGTGAAGTGGGCTTGGTACTCCCCTGACAATACATTTTCTGAAATTATGGAATGATGTGAAATATTTGGGGGGTTCATTTCCCCTCACTCTTCTCTATCTACCCTAATTGATAACCCCTCCTTTCCACCGGGCTGGTCAAACCCTGGAGCATTTCGATGATGGATAGACTGTAACACTATTAACCCGGTCAAGTTGGGGGACCCACTAGCATGTCCCCACTTTGCAGGCCAGTTGTCACCTTCCACCAGGGAACCTATTTCATTACCTTCTAATTACACACTATCTTGAAGACTTGAGCCATTGATATCCTGATCTCTTGCAGAACATGCAATTGGAGCACCTTTGTGTCTTGAAATACCATGACCCTGGTGTTATTTCATTCCTGTACTTTCAGCTTATTGGAGCGTCTCAACCCTCCTTGCAGCCCTATGTCAGCAGGTAGGAGTCAGAACTTTGTGGTGATCTTTCAACTGACGTTCCTCTAGTGTGTTAGCTTTGGAAGCCAATTATGAGCTACTAATGCATTGGTACGTGGTCCTATCTAGCATCAGCAGGGTTCTCCTATTGTACCCTTGTACTTGTATCAAGGGGTGTCAGGTAGAGGGGGCGTTCTCCCATATTTGGTGAGAATTTCCTGTTGTTTCTCGAATCTGGTCTAAAATTTACCGTACAATTGGAACTGTGATGGGATCCCCCTTCAGAGAGACCCATATATCATGCTCCTGAACATGAAACTAAAAAGCTATTCCTCAGCTGAATTTAAATTATTCCAACATATTTTTACGTTTGATTGTGCGATCCTGGAGGACCCCTACCCTTTCTTTTTGACAATATTTTCATAACATGTCCTATACCATTTTTTCATAACATGTCCTATACCATTTTTTTTATACAAACTCACATTTTATATTTGACTCTATGAGTGTTGCTACATGTTTACTCGTCTGAGGAGACATTTTGTACATGTTGCTATCTCGTTTTATCAGAGTTTTTATGCATGATATATTGCTACCTTTTTTGTATTTCAACTGCTTATTTCTTTACATCTGTCTTACCCAAGGCATTTGCACAATTTTAGATGATAATTAGTGGCCTTCCCATTGTTTCATTATGTCTACTATGTGCATCATTATACTGCCTCTGTTAATGAGTCTGCTTTAGCGTTAGCATTTCTTCTAAAATGTAATACAAATGTATTGAATAAAAAAGATTTGTGTTTAACCTTTTTAAATAAATTAATTTAAAAATAGAATTAATTAAATATTAAATTATAGCATTGTGAAATATTTAGATTATTTGGTTATTTATTTTTAGATGCCCTTTCTTTTTTTTTTCTAATTGTGTTGGTGATTGTAATGCTAATAGTAATAGTTATTAAAATGTATTCATTGGATCTATAATATTTACATTTTGGGCCCAATGCCAAACCATCCCTTCTCAGGGAACATGGAGCAGAACATGTGTAGGCTGCAGTGACTTTTTAATGAAATGCCAATTAATGTTAGTACTAGAATGATTGATTTATTTCTAATTCTCAAAGCTTTTCAGAATAAACAGATCATTCATATTAGTCTCTGCCCCTTATGGATTTACAAACTAATATCTGTACCGCAGCGAGACTCTCAATTTTGGTCAAAAACCCAATGAACCTATTCATATATTTTTGGCAGGAGTAAGCTAGAGCACATGGACTAAACCCTTGTAAACACAGAATGAAGATGTCCTTGCATATAAACTTATTCCTAGTCAGAATGGAGCTTAGAACCCCATTGCTGGAAGTCAAGAATTATAACTGCTTAGATGTTGTATTACTCAACTGTAAAATGTATTACACGCAGTCTGGGCCTGCTCATAAGACAAGTTTGTGCAGTATATTTAAAAAAAATTAATGAACACATTGCTAGATTAGGAGTAATTGACACCAGCAGCAGTCCAACGCAAGAAGAAGGCAATTTTCTTTATGTCCTATGGCTTAATTTCATACCAATGTGATGTGCTTCTGTGAGCTAAAAAAGGTAAGACATATTGCATTTTAATGCAGTGAATTCCAATGCACTGTAACACAGATAATAATCACTTGCAGGTTAAAAAACACATACAAGCTTTTTTTAAAAAAAGAAGGAAGGACTGCAACACATTATACATACACATGGTAGCGCACAGTCACAACACACACCAGCGCACATTAATTATGCGCAAAACAGTGTGTGCTTTGCAGTGTAAATGGGTCCTAAATAAACTACTGACTCACTGTACATTTCTAGAATGCTTTTGCAAGTAGCACGTTAACACTTTTGCCTATATGTGTACATTGATATCATAGACAGTACTATAAAGAGATAATTTACTCCCAACAGCTGCAGTTTGATGTAAAGCATATGCATTCTCCTGGTGTGGCCTTACTTTCACCTGAGTATCATTAATCAGTTAGCATCTCCTCTACTTACCAATGTATATAATCCCCATAGCACATACATTAAGCCTGCTGAGAAATCAGATACATAGTTCTTTTACTATTAGCATAGCTTGAAGTCTATTTTAACCATTCTGCCCAAGACAAAAAAATGAAGTATGTGTTAGTGACTTTGTCAGAAACCGTATGGAAGCTTTCATGTGAGTAGTGTGTTAATTTCAGGTCATGTGTAGTGCATATTTAGAAATAAGTGTAATAGACAGAATGTGTGCCATATTGTGTCCTATGATAACCAGACTGATACTGTGAATATTGCTGCTTACACATTTTATTTTGTCATTAAATTGTTATATGACTTTGCTAAGAATTATTCAGATGTTTTCATACTCAGTACATATTTCCCACTGATGTGCTATACAGTTTCACTGCATAAATACATAAAAGCATTAACTGTGATTTCAGTAAATGGCACAGAATCACAATAACTGAGATATTCCTGTTAAAGGGTTTTGGTTTTCAAGTGATCACATTAATGTTAAAAAAACACTTCTTCTCTTACCAATGCTTTTTATTAATTTATTCCACTCAGGAATGTAACTTCCTGGGGAGAGCCAGCAGGGTTTAATGGTTCCAGCTTCCTTTTGCCTTCCAGCAGCTTTTCTCTCTGCGGTGCACAGATCAAGCTTAGTAATGTTACATTATTCATCCAGTACTTTAACACAAGTAGTTCCTGTACTCCTGGCACTTTATGAAGGCTAAGCCTTTATTTTAGAAAGTCACATTCTAATGGTGCAATAAAAACAGATCCTAACCAATGGCTATTTTAAGCCCATTTGGAGTCTCCTTCTACTTTCCAAAATGGACCTCAGAGCTAAAAATAACAGGAATACAGCAAAACCAACATAGATTTTAAGATCTATCAATGATCACATCCAGGAACAACTGAAACAGTTCCATTATACAAATTATATATACAAACAGCATTTTCAATCACATTTTCTTAATGTATCATCATCAGAAGCATCACCTTTTTCAGAGTTTACACATCATCACTTAATTTTTCTTTTATTGCTACATGCATTAATATGTCTTCTTCATCATTACCATAACCATATACATCCATCCAAAATACCTTTTTTGCACTCCTCCATTTCGTTGTGCATGAAGAGTGCATGGTGCAGTTTAATTCCCTACCTTATGTCCTATAGTTCTAGTATTATGTTTCATCAATTACTTTGCATGCCACAATGTAATCCATTGTCCTTGACGTCTACTTCTGCCCTTATTTCCCATCCATGCCCTCTTCTATAAGTGTGCATGCCCAGGGCCACGATTAGGAATTATAGTGCCCCATACAGCCTACCTAGCAGGGCCCCCCTCAGTGAGGAATGAGACAGTACCTATAACAATTTGTGAGTGTGACAAAATTGCGATACACTGAGGAGGAGGGAGGAGAGAAGATCACTCTGCACTACACTGAGGAGGTGGAAGGGGAGGAGATCATTCCATAGTACACTAAGGAGAAGGGAGGAAAAAGATCACTCCACACTACACTAAGGAGAAGGGAGGGGAGGAGATCACTGCATAGTACACAGAGGAGGAGGAAGGGGAGGGGTTCAGCCCATACAATGCTGTGGAGGAGGGAGGAGAGCAGACACGAGAAAGAATGTCTGCACCATGCTGCCGCAAGTCATTAACCATCTTAGTACCAAAGCAATTTTTTCATTTTTGCACACACATGCTAAAATCTGAATTTTTAGATAGAAAATTACTTTTTTGGATAGAAATTTTTTTGGATAGAAAATATATTTTCTGAAAGCAGAAGCCCTGTAGAGTAAAAAAGATAACAGCATTTTTTCAAATCAATATTCAAAGGAAAAAATACACTAAAATGATTTTAGTGTGCACAAACACAATATAATAATCATTTTTTTGTTAAAATATAAAACATAGGGTCAAATATGGAAAAACTATGGTACTCATAATTCTTCATATGCGACACTTTAAAAGTCTTTTCTGCTCATTTAGAGTTAACACTGAATAATATCCCTAGGATTATTGCTCTCCGACGTTTGTGGCAATACCCAACATGTGTGGCGAAATCTCTGTTTACATACATTCTCATGAGCTACGTGCACATGGTAATTTGAAAAGATGTTGCGGACAGCAGGGTTGGTTTTACATTTATTATTATTAGTCCATTTGTATCCCCTTTTTAAATGTGCACTTAACTTTTGCTATCACAAAGGGGCACACAAGCCCCTACATTTGACAACATTTGAAGGTGACAGGTTCTCTTTATGTAGAAATCAGGGGTCTATTAGACCTGCCCTCCAAAGCAGACAATTAAGCACAGGATTATGCTTGATCATCTGCTTATGTGGTACTTCAGCTGGGTTTGTGACAGCTTTGAAGCAGGAAGCACTGAGAGCACAGAGCTTCCTGCTTCATTTATCACAGAACAGGTCAGGGAACAGATGTTCCTCGGTCTGCTCCCGCTCTCCATCTTGACACCATTTTTTGTGGTCCTGAGCCCCCCATAGGAGCTGGGGACCCCCAAAACCATGGTGGGGCTGCACAATCACAAACTAGAATGAGAGATCTGGGTGGCTGCACAGGGTTCTGGGGAAGAGGTCCCTGTCCTTATCGCCATGGAGTTCCCCCATGGAAAAGTACCCTCCCCATGTTGAGGACATATGGCCTGGTATGGTGCAGGTAGGGGGAGCACTTGATTGTCCCCCCCTTTCCACTCCTGCCACTGCTGGGATTAAGGGTCTTGTAGGAATTTTAGGTGGGACCCCCATTTATTTTTCATTTTTGGCGTTGGGGTCTCCCTTAAAATTCCTACTAGACCTAAAGGGCCTGGTATGACTTTTGAGGGGAAGCCCACCTTTTTTAATTTTTGACATTGGGGCACCCATCTAACATTCCCCATGGTAATGAGGACAAGGGGGGCTTCCCCAGAACCCTGGCCTGGTAGTGGTGGGGGTCTGCAGGCAGGGGGGCTTATCTGCATCTGGGTGCCCCATAACAAGGGTACCCAGATGCCGCCCCCCCTTGTGAATGAGTAAGGGGTAGTTGTTAGCCCTACTCCACCACATTTTTGAAAAATCCTTTAATTGAACAAAAAACAAAGTACATTTTTGACAATTCCTTTATTATTGAAAAAAAAAAATTGTCCATCGATGTAATCCACAGGTCAATCACATCGTCCAGCGATGTAGGTCCACATCAATCACGATAAACAATGCCCGCCAACTTGCTGAGAAAAAAGGCCCGCCAAACCATTCAACACGTCCGTTCATCGTGATTGACGTGGGTTTAATAAAAAAAGACTTGTCAAAAAGGATTTTTTCAAAAGTGTGGTGTGTTTATTTGCTTTGACTTAACTCTTTGGTGAATAAGTAGGGGTAACAACTATCTCTTACTCATTCACAAGGGGGGCTCCTAGATGCAGATAAACTCTTCTGCCCACAGACCTTCACAACCATGGGCCAGAGTTGTGGGGAAGAGGCCATTGACCTCATTGCTATGGGGACAAGGTGCTTTTACAGGGCCCTCCCCCTTTGAAAACCACCCTCCCCATGTCGAGGGCATGTGAGGGAAACCCCATGCTTTTTTATATAATGCTTCTGCAGACTGTTTCTTGAATGTCACTTTGCTGCAATTAAATCTAGTTTGTAAATACTATCGCATCCAAAATTAATGAAAATTTCAGATTCGTCTGAATCCCAATCCTGAACCAAAGTGACTTTTGCACCAGAATCCCAAGAAATCAGAAACAAAACAACCCAATTTTTTTGCCGGCTTACTTGTCTAATGCTGATCTCTATATTTTCTAACCACATTACCTTTAATTAATTTTCAGTTCTGTGCCCAGTTCTCCAGGAAACCAAAACCTTCCTTCTGACACCAGCTCCGGAGCCACTTGTTAAGCTCCCTCAACTCGCGCTGTCTGTCCGGAGTGGCTCTTGGCACCGGCAGTATCTCTGAGAAAACTACCGTGGAGGTCCTTTCCTTTTTACAAGTTACAAATTTACAAATTTTAAGTACAAAACCCAATCCTCATGCAGCCACCAACCTCATTGTGTACCACCAACACTGACAGTAACTTTGCTGCCCTCCCTTGTACTCAGGGAAGATCTCAGCACTGCACAGATAAATCACACAAACATTTTTATACACAGAATTATTGGCTGGATGATGGGGAACATTTTACAATGAAAGTAAGAAGTGATAGAAGAGAGGGATTACAGTGAGGGACAGAGGTGTTGGGGGCAGTGATTACATAGATAGAATGAGGTAAAGGGGGCACTTATTACAAGGAAAGAAAGAAAAAGGTAAGTGTCAGGGGCAGTGTTTACAGTTAGAGAATGAGATGATGGGGAATGTACTACAAGGGAATACAGAGGTGATGGAGGACAGGGAGAGAGAGTGAAAAGTACTGGGAGCAGTGGTTAGGGTGGAATAGGGAGGTGAAGGGGGCAGTTATTCAAAGGAAAGAAATAAGTGATAGAGGACAGTAACACAAATGCTTTAAATTACATGCTTGGAAGATGCCTTTAAGCTGTATGCAGTGTAACAGATCAGTACAATTTTCACAGATAGCATCATTAAGATCATATTCTGGCTTCACATATTTTGGATGAACAATTATTTTTTTAACTTTTACATTTAACTTGGTCTAAATTCAGAAATTTCGTTTCAATTAAAAAAAGGCTTTTTAGATAGTTTTTGCTGTGACACCTGATTTTTATATCAAACAGTAATAGCCCCAAATTGGCAATTGGCCACAGCAACCAAAAGTGTACTATCTGAAAAAACAATAGCGACAGATATTGTATAGTGGCTAGACAGTATGTAAGCTGCTCTTATATACTTAAATATAATAAGGAAGAGACAATATAGGTTTCTTCATCTAATATAATTTAGAGTGTATTATCTAAAAGACAATAGCCACACATACTCTACAGTGACTGGACAGTATGTAAGCAGCTTGGTTAGGCTGCAATTTAGGAGCGAGAGGCAAGGCAGGTTTTTTTTTGAAATACACATTACAGTCTCAGAGAAAATATCCATATATATTGTACAGTGGCTGAGCAGTATGTAAGCTGCTTGGTTAAGCTGAATTATAAGTGGGAGATGCAAGGCAGGTTTCACCTTGGAATAGAAATTGAATCACAATGTATTATTTGAGAAATGATGGCCACAAAGAGTGTACAGTGGCTGATCAGTAAGTAGGCTGCTTGGTTAGGCTGCAATGTAAGAGGGAGAGACAAGGCAGGTTTTATCTTTAAATACACATTATAGTACATTCTCTGAAAAACAATATGTATAAATATTGTACAATGGCTGAGCATTATGTAAGCTGCTTGGTTAGGCTGAAATATAACCGAGAGAGACAGGGCAGTTTTCACCTTGAAATAGAAATTGAATCACATTGCTTCTCTCCTGGGTTGCCGGGAGCGGGAGTAGCGATCACTGATCGCTGAGTGTGTGTACCTTGCTCTTCTCTCTGACATGCTGTCCGGCACCGCTCTGCCGGACTGTGATAGGCGGCAGAGCAGTGTGGGAGGAGACGCCGGCCGCTCATAGCGCTCTCCACCGCAGCGCTCGGCCGGCTGTCAATTTCTCTTCTCCCCGCTGGGACATAGAGCAGCGCCCAGCGGGGAGGAAAGAGATCACGGATGTGCCGATGTATCGGCAGAAAAATTGCACTTTTGGCATTATGCCAAAAGTGCAATTTTCAGCCGATATATCGGTGCATCCCTAACAGAAACCCTTCTGGTCTGATCAATGACTTCCTGAAAGACAAGGTATTTGATGATGAACCACTCGCTACACCACCAGGTTGAGGACATGTCCCAGGCAAAGTACATGTGTGATGTTTCCCAGATGATGGGCAACCACCTATTAACAGGTGCTGCCACTAACATACAAGACACAGGGTGGCACCACCAGCTCCAGTGGTGTGCCCTGTCCTTTATCCTTCCCAGCTGCCACCAGATTGATCCAGTGTGCTGTGAAGGATATGTAGCACTCCAGCCCATGCTTGCTGGACCACATGTCCATGGTCATGTATACCTTGCTGCTGACAATGTGGTCCAGAGACACAGGTAAATTACCATCAACATGCTGGTGGAGGGCAGGGATAGCCTTCTAGGAAAAATAATGGTGGTTGGGTACCAGCCACCGGGATGATGCATAGGTCCTAAACCTGTGGAAAGGGGGCTTATTCCATGAGCTGGAATGGACAAGCTGGCATTAAGATACTAGGCATGGGGGGGAATTTGGGGACATAGTATTTTCTGCACAATAGCTGTGGAGTAGACACCTGCCTTGAGAAGAAAGCTGCTGCTGGAGATGGTGGGGTGAGTATAAAAATAATTATGCAGAGGTTAAAGCCTTTGCTTGACCCTTTTTAACATAGCCCCATGACCCTCTCCTGCAACAGGAGAATGTTATGGAGTGGGGGAGATACAAAAAGTGAGGAACGATGAGTCATTAAGGTGATGCTACCACCAGGCCCTGTGGTGCAGAGTCATATGTTTGTTCATGCATGTGGTACCCAAATGACTACTTATACCATGGCTTACAGGCTACAGGCAGAGGCTGCAGACTACAATTGTGCAGCACTAGCGTGTGGCAGAGCCACTCATTTTAAATGGCACCCCAAAGCATGGCAATGCAGCTTAAATGCACATGCTTTGCAGTGCATCACAATCCATGGTACAATGCTATTGTGCGTTGTGTTTTGCTTTGTTTTCAAAAATTGTGTATGTCCATTCTTGTGGATGGTTTGGATCATTTGCAAGCACAGTCATTTGAATGTACTGCACCAAGATGCCAACTTCTGAATGGGCCCTCATGGAATTGAGTTGTATAGGCACCATCTGTTTTAAAAAGGCTCTAATGTGCATTGCAGAGATTTATGATATAATACAATAAATAGACAAAAAAGGACAGGTTTTCACATCCTGCGTTTAGTATAAATTAGATTATTTATCTTACTCATTGCCAAAAATGTGTATGATGAGCATTGTGTTCTGATCTCTGTCTAGGTGTTCATCATAAATAAAATAAAATAAAATGAATAGAGTAAAAGCATGATATTTCAACCCCAATACTGAATTTTTAATAAACATTTTTTAAAGTATTAACAAAAAGTACAGGTTTTCACATCTGCGTTCAATGTAAATTAGAATATTGGTAGAAGCGTTCTCATTGCCAAAAATGTTTGGAATGTGCATTGTGCTCTGATCTCTATCCAAGTGTTCATAGTCAATAAAATGAATAGAATGAAAGCATAATATTCTGAAACCGATACTGAATTTTTTTATTTTTATATAATTATGCTGGCCATATGTGTAGAGTTAAATGATTAATTAATCATAGATTAGTTCATCTAAAAAAGGATGAGGGAATTGGCCTGGGTTCGATTTGCCAGAATTGTGAATTTTAATCCAGTCCCCAGTGAATTTAATTGGGGGGGAGGAGGGATCTTGAAAATCAACCCTGGCCAATTTGAAGTCTAAAAGGCAAGGAATTGCAAAAAACAAAAGGAAATGTATTGGGGGTACTGCCATATGAAAAAATTTACCAATAGAAAGAATTTTTTTTAAAAATATCGTTCAATTGGGGGAGAGTCCTCCTATTTATGCGACTTTGAGGGGAACATGGGAACTACACCATTTCTTTCTAATCCATAATTGGGAGATGCCTTATTGCTGTATGCAATGTTACAGAATAGTACGATCTTCATATAAAACATCACATACTTAGCATGTTTAATAGATTATTTTACTTTTAGATTATTGCATTGCTTACATACAGCAACCCACCCCAGTCTGATTAATTTCAACTTGGAAAAAAAAGTATTTTTAAGTAGATTTGGCTGCAACACAAAATTTTATTTTACATCAATAATAGGCATGAATTGACTGTACCACTAAAGCAGTTGGAGTAGGTCCTATTTTGAAAATTGGCTTATCCAATATATTCTAAAGAACCTTAAAGCAATGCTTAGGCAGCTACTGCCACCATTGCTCCTTCTTTAAATGTCCTGAGGACCCGAGGGACATTGGCCATGAAAGGGGGTCCTGACACTCTCTGGAAAGGCTGGGAAGCAGTTTATCCATAGAACCTCTTCCACGTAGAACATTTTCTGCCTTAATATTTCCTTCAATGCAGGTTTTCTTTAACTCCAAATCTTTTCTAATCCCGGTAACAATTTACTTATGAATGTAATAAGTTACAGAGTTTCCACCAGGTAAGAAACAATTCTAAAAATAGGTTTGATTAGAGTAGATCTAGGTTAAATTTGGGTAGATTGGGCTGAAACATTTTTACTCTAGACTGTTATCTGAATAATATAGACATAGAGACAATGCAGCATTATCGCCTTCTAAGAGTCATGACATGTCAGCCATTTTCAGCCTACCCTTAATGTTCCTAGCATTTTTTTAAAACAAAATCAGTTCATCCAGTATATTTTACAAGCAATTAACACAAGGCACATCTATAATCTGACAAGTGTGAAATGTATGCAGCTCTTTCTTGCCGTCATCCCCAAGGTATAAAAGAACTTGCAAGGAAATTAACTAACAGCTATCTTCCATGTTAAAAATAAATGTTCTTTCGCAGTGCTCATTAAAATCTTTATAATCAGTTTGTCAGTTGGGATGTGCTCTTTATTCCTCTCCGAGTCTCTCCTGATGCAAGCATCACTAAAGTACGTAAACACAAACTCTACTGAATATTTTTTTTCTATTTTGCTAAGACCATTTTTATGAATTGGCTTCCTTTGTATAACTCCGCTATTAGTGCATGTTTTCTATAGGCGTTCCTCCTAAACACCACTGCAGAAATCAGATGAAAGATGATATAACAATGTATGTAATTATTATTTGTAGATTTGTGCAGTGTTATTTATTAGAACTGTGTAAACTAAAATAAGCCAAAAGAGTGTGGGCTATAAATGCATACTGGAAGATGTTTGAGACTCTATACATGTAGGTGTTTTCAACTGTGGTGTCTGCTATTAGGCAGATAATGTAACATTGTGAGAGGTTTTCTTAAGCACATGTTTTTGTTTTACAGACTAGGGGGGTGATTTACTAACCTAAACACACGCACGCACCAGGTGCGTGTGATTTTCACACAGCAAAACCTATTTATCAACCAAAAAGTCTCTAAAAGCATATTTCCACTAATGCCATATATGGAAAAATCATGCACATGATGCATATATAATGCTGATTCACAGTTTAGACAAAAATGGTTAACTCATGCATTTACATTCCTGCATTCATCAACGCAAGCAACACAACATAGAGCTAATTTACACAACATCACCTTGCAATTCATGCTTGGCTTTGCACAACACACCTGCTGGGTGTGTACACACTACAAAGGTGTTTAGATGCCACCCATAGATCATGCTGGGAGGGAACACACTACAGAGGTGTATACATGTTCGTGGTGTGTTTATAAGGTTAGTAAATCAACCCCTAGAAGTTTGTATTTATTTGACCTTGCAACATATTTACACACTTAAGGTTTTCAATAGTCTCTGTCAAATGGAATATTTTCATCTTACCTTAAAAGCAGCACATGTTGAGTACCTTAAGAATTTCTTTGTCAAGAGCTTTCAAAATGTATTTTCCAACCAGCACATTGTTGCAGTACCTTTTATATTCCAGGAATGATGTAGCTGTGTACTGTTTGCTAAAAGAAAAAGAACAGCCTTTTCAAAAAGAGCATCCACTTGGCTGACTTGATTATGCTTGTTTACTTTTTTAAGAGTACATTGTGTAATTATGCGATGTGATTAGGATACCTGTGTTAAAGCAGAAACATTTGACAAGTGTAGTGCTTTATCAAAGGACAAAAGATGGACCACATTTTAATATTTATAAACAAAAGAAAAATTAGATTAAAAAATGTTATGCTAATTTATAATCCAAGTTACTAGAAAGGTAACAATGGTGCAAAATGAAATAATGAGTCTGGGACATCTATGAATATCACTTTTCAAGACTTGGTTTTACCATGTTTGCAAATTACCCTGGTACTTATACTACCATTGTTAAGTATTCTGTATGTTTTTTAAGACTTCAAATCAAAAAAGGTAATTCATACAAGGTGGCAGAACCCTTGCTGAGTACCTATTTGATATAACATAAATCCCTCCTGTTAGATAGGCACACTGGTAAATGAGTCTTGTTATTGCACAGTGAACTTAATATGGCTAATGGCTGCTAGGTTTTATATCTGCACACACCGAGGAGGGACATGTCATGCTAGTGTGTTAGTGGTCTGTTAAGAGTTAACAAATTACCAATTTCGGGTCTGGTGAGTACAGAACACATGAGAGGTGGGAGGAACCATAGTGTCTGGCAGGGGGAGCAAGTATTCTACACATCCAGAAGTGTAGAATACGTGTAATGGCTAGGGAGCAGAGATGCAGTGGGTTTTCAATACACTGGCTGACAGAACGGAAGGAATATGTATGCTTCTTTTAGAGGTGGCAATTTAGGTAAAAGTGACCTGTGCTTACTTTTACCCAAAGTTACACTTACTTAACTAACATTTTAAGGACTGTGGGGTACTAAACTTAGAAGACTTGTACATTTTTCACTCCAAATAACATGTCATCTTTGCAGTCTGTCCCAAAATAGTATGCATCTTTTCTTGGGACAAATTGGGCTTTCATTTGGTAGAAGATTTTAAGGCATATATTTGAATTTTATATTGAAGAAATAAGGGAAAGATGCTAGTGAATTTGACAAATATTTTATCAGAGAAAGTGTAAGCTATACTTACTAGACTTTTTTGTTTTGTTTTGAGGGAAAACATTCTATAGTGATTTTCAAAATGTTCTTAATATATAGTTTTTCTTGAATTATATTTATGTAGTACATTGTACATTTTGTGGCTTTAAAAGTAGATATTTTCAAACACTTTTATTGTTCACTAAAGGAAGATCAAGGTATTACAAGAGAGTTAGCCTCATCCCACAGCTCTTTTCTTTGTGGTATGACCTTGTTTCTTCAAAGAATTAAAGGAAAACGAATTTAATCCATCAAAAAAAGTGACCATAGCATCTCATTCTAAAAGAGAAGTTATCTGTATTTTGTAAAATAATTTAAACCAAGGAGTATATCTCTTGCTTTAGCTGCTATTACTTTATAATGATTGTTTGTAATGAACAAATCTGAAGTGAACTATGCTGTCATTGATTTTATGCAGACCAGCATCTACTTCAACAAATCTGATCTAATGAGAAGTAATTTTAATATTTATACAATTTTTGTTGATTACTCTCTTGGGGGCTTTGCTTATTCATTTGACATTTTCAGAATGTGGATTTTTATCCTATTGTGAAGAATAAATACCATTTATACTTCTATGATATTGGGTATATAACATTTATGGGTCATACAATATTTAGAAAGAATACAGAAAAAATAAATAAATATGCATGAGTAATTAAATAACTGAGAACAACAACCCATCCTTGGCAATATCTCCAGTTAAAGAGGATACCTATATATCCATCTCGGTGGATGCTGCTGCTAAAATGTTTGTAATAATTTCATCTAAGTAGTCCTGTCTGGTGTTTTTCCAGCATCCAAACATTATTTTTGGTCTTATCCTATTTTCTATGTAAATGCTATGTTATTCAAAATATTTTAAAACCCTCCAACTCCACTATCCTCAAAACAATTTTCTTCTCTTACCTGACTTCTACTGCTCCAGCTGTAATCCCGGGCCACTTGGGAGACAGATGAGGTGGGTCTTATGCAATCGCATCCTCTTCTTCTGGTCAACAACAAAGACTTAGGCTCCATTTTGCGATTGGCCAGGAGAAGAGCTGGAGAAATAGTTTGTGAATATAATATTCTGTTATGTGTAGTCCCAAAATCTACCCATTCATTTCATGTGAGCTCTGTACAGTGTATTTCACGAGCAAAGAAAAGTGGCATGACCAATATGTTAAAGGCATAGAGGGAGATGTTTTAACAAATCACTGGGTGCTTGAGTGGAAATTCCTAACCTGTATGGGGAAAGCTGAGTATGGTTCCCTCAGCTGTCAGAGAGACAAGTATGAGTTGCATTCCTTAAATGGAAATGAACTAAACATAACAAAAGTAAGTAGCTCTGTAACCAAGTGAGTGTACTTGTTGACAGGGGGTGTTCACAGCTTGTGTTAATCCATATCATGTATTGTGTGGTTTCCTGGGAGTGAAGTTTCTTGTAACCACTTAGTTGGTCTATGTCCTAAACTACCAAGCTTAATTATCTAGCAAAACTGATTTAAAAAATAGGTTTCAGTGGGTTTAATACAGTTTTACACAGATTTTCTCACACTCATTCTTACTTAGGCACTCCATATGATATGAGCCTTCTTGCATGATTTATTGGCAGCCTCCTATGGAGTCAGGGAATGGTACCCTTATTGTCTGCTTCCAAAAGGTATTCATTTTTAACTCTGTGCCTTCCTAAGACAGCACAAATAGTATCACAGATCGATTTACCTCAAAATAAGGAAATCTTGCTGTCATAACATGTATTGCAATTAAAAATGGTATCAGAAATGTTGGTTTAAATACTAAACATATTTGTACACGCACAATGTAATATTTCTTTTGACAAGTATATATAACTACAGATTACAAATGTTAGTACTTGCTTGGTTTGGTTGGTTTATTGTACTGAGCTAAACATATCAGGGCACACAGAGCTTGCTTAGCTCCAACACCAATTTGATTTCTGCTGTCCCTCTGCAACTGGTTTTCAGCAAGATATGTGCTCAAAGTATTTTTGACATGGCTTTTACATATTTACAGGCTTGCTTTTCCATATGTTTGTCATTGTAATAAATAATAATAATTGTAATAAATGTATAGATGTGAAGATTAGCCACAACAGCAGTCTCTTGGGGACTGAGTGCAATTCATGTTTGTCTCTCTCCCTGGGCTTGCATGGGTTTTCTTTAGGTACTCTGGTTACTGCCCACATTCCAAAGACATGCTGATAGGTTAATCTGCTTCTGTCTAAACTGTTCCGAGTATGTTCATGTGTGTCTTCAAGAAAAATACAGCAAGTCTAGTTGCCTTGATTTATTGTATCCATATATAACATATGAGGAAAATACCACATTATGACCATTAGATAGAGCTGAGAAGCAAAGGACATTAATACTTCTTCATCTAGTAGTTTATAAAAACACCCCCAAGACTGATAAGATGATTATAGTTCAGCTACTGAATAATTAGTATTAAAAAAATCAGTTTTCTAAAAGTATTGTTAAAATCTACATCAACATCTCAATTAAAGTATGGTTAAAATGTTGCAGTGTGTGTGTAGCTGACATGCACATTACTGTTTTAGTTCACCAAAAACCACAAGAGGTCATGATAATGGTAATAACTGTTTCTGAACAAAAAAATGGAGTTCCAATGCAAATACAGGAATTGTAAACTCCTGACCTGCACCAAACTTTGGGCATCAATGCTGATGTTTTCAATGTGTATATTTGAAGTCTGTGATCAATTTAGATACCCAGTTAGGTTGAAGTAAAAAGGAAAAAAATATATTTTCATCAAATATAATATACAACTACCTTTGTCCCTCTACATTTGCAATGTGTATGATATAATAAAGTTATTTTGGAACTTCGTTTGCCTCGGGTCACTGCACTGCAAACTGAACAACTACGAAGAATACAGAGGTTGCCCATAGCAACCAAATTCAAAGAATGATTTAATTGTATGACCTTAATTAGAAAAATTATTTCTGTGAAAAACATTTCCTTTCAGTGTGTATACATTAGCTCCCATTACATGATGTAGTTTTACTACAACTCTCATCTGATAGCCCTGGGATGTGGACTTGAGACTCCATTGTTCTCTGTTAACTTACAGCAATGGTGGTATGCTAAATCATCAGCAATAAGCTCTAGGTTTATTTATGCAAGCAGTATATTCAGCCAAGGGCAAGCAAACATTTTTTCACATGCTACTTTTTTTTAAATATGTGCTACTGTTATAATAACCCCTCACCAGCAGCACTATAATAAAATCCCCAACATCAGCATTCTAATATTATCCTCCACCACCAGTATCATAATAAAATCCCCAATTATCAACATCCAAATACTGTCATCCACTATTAGTACTATAATACTTTCCCTTACCCCAATACACAAAATCCCCCCAGCATTTTATTATCGTGCACTATTATTATCCCCAATAAGATACTGAAAGCTCCACCATCTGCACCGACTTTGTGCTTTGCCATTAGCACCATTATAATATCCCTGACAACATTAATAATAAAGTCCAGCTTCATAAAAGTTTCCCTCATCAATGTTTTATTATTTGTCTGCACCATAAAAGTATCTCTCAGCACTATAAATACTATCTCCTTTTACCAGCTCCATAATAATATCCATCAACTCAACACCATAATATCCCAAGCCATATATTACCAATCATTTTCTCAACCACAACCATTATAACCATATCCCCGACAACAAAACCATGAAAAAATCCTTTAACATTATAATACCTTTCACAACCAAAACCATAACAAACCCTCCCAGCCTCATAATGTAATCTCCTATCACTATTACACTACTCCCACCAATACCCAAAGAATATCTCTCAAGACACCATAATTATTTTTCCAACTACCACCACTACCACCACCTTAAAACTACCCCCGCATCACCACTACAAAACTTTAATGGTAAACCAACTGTATATTAATGTATATCAGCCGTTCTATGTATGTTCCCCTTAAGTCTCCACATGTCTGTTTGTATCAGTGTCAAAGAGGATGTTCATTGATTTCTGTTTATTATTAGTTTTCTGCCTTTGTATGACCATCTATTTGTCAGTGCCAGGCAACTTTCTGTCTGTATCATTATCATGAACATCAGTTGAAGCCTGTAAGTCATTGCTGATCACTACACACAAAACCAGTCTGTCCATGATAGTCTGTGTATCCCCACTTATTAATTTATTTGTCAATGTAAACTCAGTTTTCAATCAATTTAGTAGCTTTTGTTGTTTCATTTTTGTCTGTTTATATTTTTATATTATTGCCAGTGCTAGGATCATCATCAATCTATCTGTCATTAGGATGAATTCACTAAGATATGTGAATTATGTTACCTCTATATGGTATTTTAATGGACTATAGCCCCTGCAATAATCTTTGTGAATTGATTTTTACATATACAGTATCTTAAAATTAATAATAAAATGTGCCCGCAGTAAATTTAGCTGATTCATGCAAAGAAAAGTTTAGTAAACTGAAGATCATAAAAATAAGAAAAATAGCAAAAAATGTGTTAGGGTTTAGTAAATTACCCTGCTTACGTCTGCCTTTGCTCTGTCTTTGTGACTGCCTATCTGTCCGTTGTTATTATTCTGGGCATCCTTGCCAATCACTCTACATTTGTGTCAGATCCAGTCTGTGTGTCCATCAGTGCCAGAATTCTGATCAGCATCTGTGCGACTGTCAATACCGCTCAGTAAATATTTCTATTCATGTATGTGTAATGTGTAGTCATCTCATGTCAATTACAGCTAAGCTTCCTTTGAATGCATGCATGTCATTAGATCTCAGCAACTCTGCCATGGGTCTGATGTCAGGTGCCCTAGGTCTAGGGACTTAGCTAGAATTCAGGCTTGAGAGTACCTTTGTAGTTCTGGCACTTACATCAATCAAAAGAGTGGACCCAAAAATAGAGGCCGTTAAGCCTCTCTTCTCTCAGGTAAGTAACCAAGAAACTCAATGATGTTCAATATATTCAGCTCCCACTGGCCTCTGGGTATTTAGCCAATACTCACCAACATAAGAGGGCACTTCACCACTGACCAGCAAAGTTGTGGGAACTTCACCATTGACCGCCAATCAAAGGGGGCACTTCAACTCTGACCACCAATGTAAAGGACACACTTTATCATTATCAATCAATGTAATCTATCATCATTGTAAGGCGGCACTGCACCACTGACCTCCAATAAAAGGGACACTTCAAAAATGACCACTAACATAAGAGAACACTTTACCAGTAGCTCTCTTTGTAAGAAAGTACTTCACTAAAGTATAGTTTGGCACATTTCACCTAACTGTACTATACATTATATAATCCTGGCTGCTTTGCACATGTTGCTGTATATTACACAGTCCTGACAAAATTCAAAATTCATAGGGGAAAATAATAAAACGTGTCTCAGACAAGTTCTATCCCAACTGGTGTAGTTGACCACAACAACCAGTCAGCTTCTAGCTTTCGTTTTTTTCACACAGGTTAGAAAATGAAAATGTAAAAGCTGACTGGCTATGCTCCAATCAAGAAAAAGTTATCATAAAGTTTGTCTCAGGAAGCAAGAAAAAATCTCTATTTTTAAGCTGCATTCAACTCTGCTGCTGTAGGTATTGGTGCTACGGGTTTGCAATGAAATCCATTGCCTCATGCTAAGAAACTGTGACTGTATCTCACAGATTGGGTACTGAACATAGCTTGATAAAGTTTAAGCTTATCTTTCCTTTCAGAAAGATAAGAAACAATCTCCCATTTTTCTTTCATAACATCCTAAAGCGTGGTTACTCAGTAGTCATCTGTTTCTTTATCATCCAAGATACAGTATGTGTGTAACTTCACAAACAAACAAGCTTCCCACCCGCCATCTTTTGTAGCCTGTTTTATTCTGAGACCACAGTTATTTTGTTATTCACCCCCCACCCTCTTGGAACCCTTAAATCCTCCTGCGCCTTCATGGTCACCATTAACGCATTGCATAGACAGGAGAATCAGCTTCTTCCATATGCAGCCGCATCACCAAGTTGTTTTTCTCCTAAAAATCCCTTTCTGTGAGTGTGATCCTACTACTACATTGCAGTGACATTGAATATGGTCTTTTTGATTGTCTTGCAGCAATAAAGTTAACTCTTTCTCTAATATTAAGACAAGGGTGATGGCATCATTTTGTCTCCCTACTGATGAATCTGGCTGCCTTTTCAAAAAGCCTCATCTTGTAGTACCTGTCTCTGTTTAGGTGATACTGACAGCTAACAGTGTTCGGCTCACTTCACTTCGGGTCGGTTATTCACACGGCTGCCTTCGGCAGCTTTGTGAATACCCTGTGTGTGTTGGGCACCAGGGATTTAAGGCATCTCTCTGCAGTATTTGTCTACTAAATGAGGATTAATGGTCTAGTTATAACCTGGCTTAATTCCTTAAGTACCTTGGGGTGCAGGTTATCCGGTGGTGAGATACTTTTCTAGTGTGTGGAAAGTACTGTTATAAAGGGAATCTGAAAACAACACAATCTTTATTAACAGCTAATATGGATCTAGGCATCATAGATAAAAGGACACTATCTTGGTATGCTTGAAACTTAGGTCCTGACAGTTGTGAAGCATTTCCAATATCTCCTAAGGGTTTATTATTTCCCACCTGTGGTTTGTAGCCTATCAAGGCTGTCTGTTTTATTTAGGACCATTTTTATTTAATCAACCATCACAACACTTACAATTCACGTTTTACTTTAGGTGGTGAAGAAATCAATAATAATAGACTAAACAATTAAAAGGAAAATATAAGAGGAAGAGATTATCCAAAGTTATGCACCATTTTTGTTAGACGCTTCTCATATCTCACAGAGATTTCACATAAATGTGTACACTGGAGTGTTATAGCCAAACCAATATTATATTTTGTAGAATGCGCCAAGAGTAGTAAGATTCTACATGTAGAGGGGGAAAAGCACATTCCAGTAGATTTAAGTAGTGTTCCAAGCAGGTCCCAACATATATAATCCAATGAGTCACTAATCCTAGAATTATTCTTAATTGAAATAGCAGTTTTCTGTGCACAGACTCATCAAGATTAGCAAATATTTGTTTATTAAATAGTCATTAAAATATCCATAAATCTTCTAGATAAATGAATCCTGATCCATGTGCACTTAGTTTGCATGACATCTGTAAGTTTAAATACCTGTAGCTTTTAATAATGTAAGGTAAGATTACTTTGTTACACCTCTGCGCCATCCATTTAGCTTCAACACCATGCCAGTGGCGTCTGGCTTGGCTGAGAACAGGCTCAACTTGTTAATTTCAGACTTGGCTACAGTCTTGGGCTTTGCCTCCTGTAACATAACAATCTTGGTATATGTAGGGCAGATATGTCATCAGGCAAAAGCTTTTCTGATGAAGATTCTGTCTTAAGGGCCAGTTCACACCACAAAGGCTGCGTTTCAGACCGTTCGGCCTCTGGAACGCACTGGAATGCAAGCTGGCCGGCTCCCTGCGTTCAGGGGCGGGAGGGGGCGTGTTGGTACATTGAAGTCAATGGCACTGCAGGTAACAATTGAGCTAGGTATGTGGTGGCTATGGATCGCAGCTGCGGAGCAACGGCGGCTCTTAAGGGGTATTTTTTAGAGAGGAGGTGGTTCAGGTTAGATCTCCAGCGTAACACTCTATAAAGGGGGCGAGTGAGAGTGGAGACCGTAGTACATCATATTCCACCTTAGCATAACGTAAAGTAACACCACAAGCGCTAATGTATTTCACCATACAGCTAGCGTAATACTATCTATCACTGAGCCATGTGACAGGTGGTAACCCCTAACAAAATGTAAGGAGAATAAACAAGATAATGCCACAAATAAGGTTCCCAGTACACAGGGGTCTGATGGGGTCAGTAGTAATGCACTCGACACTGTCAAGTGAGGTCGCTCCTGTAGTTACTCTAAGTATTGGTAGTGGAATAGGTCAAGCTGTTACACATCAAGAAACAACTTCGTCACGAGACACAGGTGGACCCGCTATGTTGGTGCGCTTATGCACAGGTCTTTAGCCACAGATGCAGTGCTAAACAGATGTATATATCATCTTCAACCCCATCACAGAATTGCGAGGTCTAATGGACATAGTATACTTGCAGTTTGTGGCATAGAGGGAGATCCTGCACTGAAGTACACAGAGTCCGATTGGCAGCAGTTTGGAGCAGGCAGCAGCTTGATCTTTAAGATGCTGGCTGTAGTAGATCCAACCTCTGTGCCACGGCTGCAGCAGCAACTGTGTTCTTGTTTTAACCACTTCTGCGGGCCGCCGTATATATACGTATTGCGGCCCGGAAGTGGTAAAATGCTCCTGTGTCCAGAGTATGTACAAAAAGTTGCATTGTAAGAGCTTACTCAATACAGGTGCATCCAAGTTTGAAGAGCATATTCGGCTTTCAATTATTGTTTGGCAGCTGGTGGGTGTGTTTGACTTCACTCTGCTAGAAGTAGATTCTGCAGCATGTTCAGTCTGACCTCTCTGCTATTTAGGCCCACTTTAAAACAGAAGCTGTTTGTTGAGTTTCCATTAACCTGGTATTTACCCGATTGACATAAAAATGAAAAGCTCATTCTGCATTGACCGTAATAAAAACAATCTACTAAAACTATGTACATTCCTTTTAAGAAAGACTGCTACAGTATAGTTCCAGGTCTTCATTTGACTTACAAATGTGTTATAAATAATAGCACAGAATATAATCAATACACTCTATTGGAGTTTTATATAAGACACTGTGACTTTATTCATTTCTCATCATGCTGTGTGTATCCAGTGTTCTCTATTATTAATTCTTTGTTAAGTGTAAATGTGCCTTCTTGCATTTGTCTGGAAGGTGGTAATTTTAATTCTGTAAGTATTTTCAATCCTTGCTGAATGAGATAGCCAAAGGACTTGTCAGGAGCACAGAAAGTGGCTGCCTACCCACAGATTTAATGATACATATTTTAGCGGTTTTGTTACATGTAAGACACATTGCAGTGTTCTGGCATAAAGAACATTTTGTTCTTTTTTTCTTTATTTTTATTTATAAGGCTTATGTTTATGAATACACGATCACACAGTGGCTCTTGTAGCTCTTTTGGTATCTTGAATTTCTGGGCTGCTAGATCTTTTGTGGACATGATAACAACACAATAAAATTAAAGCTCTAGGCAATATATAAAGAAGAACAGTGGATTAGCTGTGCTCTATTTTAGCTGCACCTGTAAGGGCATTTACACATCATTACCTTTGTAATGCAGCATTTGTATTTTTTTTCCATTCCCCTTTCACTAATTGGAGAGACTAAAAAAGTAGTAATTAAAGACAGATTAAGTTAAGGGTCTGTGTGTAAGTGTGTGGTGGGAGGATGGAGGAACAGGTAAACAATGTTTTATTAAAAGTAATGGGTATAGTGGAAAAATTTAATTTTTGGTCACTTTTGGCTTAAGCAAGTGGGACGTACAGACTCATAGTAGACTGCTTACCAACTACAGATAACAGCAAGATAAAAGATCCATACAAGGCCTCCTTCACACTGGTGGCAAGGAGGTGATCTGGGTTTTTACCCCCAGCCGCCCGCTGCAATGGTAGTACTGCGGCCAAATGGTGCTGTATACTTTGCGGCAGCTGCAATACTTTGCATCAGAGCACATCAAAAAATATACAGCATGTTATGTTTGAGCTGGTGTGGCTTGTCAAACGTGACAACTACAGTGAATAGGACAACACCGCAATTGGGGAGTGGGCAACTATATGGTAGATGAGGTTTAATGTCGATAAATGCAAAGTAATGCACTTTGGGATTAAAAATAAGCAAATGGGTTATACAATTATGGGTATGCCGCTAGGTAAGTCAGAAATGCAGAAAGATTTGGGGGTCATTGTAGTATATAGACTGAATAATAGTTTGCAGTGCCCGGTTGCTGTAAGCAAAGCTAGTAGAGTCCTGTCCTGTATCAACAATGGAATGTTTTTCCGGGGCAGGTCTATAATTTTGCCACTTTATACATCACTGATTCGGCCTCACCTGGAGTATGCGGTCCAGTTTTGGGCACAAGTGAACAGAAAGGATGTGCTTGAGCTGGAAAGAGTCCAGCAGAGGGCAACCAAACTCATTAAGGGAATGGAGGACCAGAGCTATGATACAAGGCTACTAAATTTAAATATGTTAACGCTGGAAGTAAGGAGATTAAGGGGGGATATGATTTTCATGTAAAAGATGTTCAATGGTCACAGCAACATTAGCAACAAACTCTTTACGATTAACTCCATAACAAAGACTAGAGGCCACCACGTAAAATTGGTGGAAAAAAAATTCCAACACAAGGGGCGAAGGGGGTTGTTCTCAGTTAGAGCGGTTAGGGTCTGGAACTCTCTGCCACAGGCAGGGATTTCAGCAAATAGTCTGGAATCATTCAAGAAGCTTTTGGACGATTTCCTGAGAGACCGTAAGATGAGATGACACAGGGACCTATACATACACACACACACACAATAGGTTTGAGTTGAAGGACTTATGTCTTTATTCAACCTCAAATACTATGTAACTATGTAATTGCGTGGGTACATTGCTGCATCACAGTATTACAATAGAAAATCCCAAGTGGGATTTAAAAAAAAAACTGTATTCAGGAGGTGACAGTATTGTCTCCTGAACACTGGTTAGTCATTGCTCCATCGCCCCCTGAAAAGACCCATGTGAATAAGATTTAATACATTGTAAGATTTGCTCTTTAAAATAAAAGTTCACGAATACAAGTGAATTCTACCTTCACAAAAAGGGGGTCACTGGGTTCACTTGTTGGCTTCATTTTCACCAATACAGTGCGTGCAAATGTGTATAGCACACTTATATAGCACTATTGATGTAGTAATGTATTTGTTTATTCATTACAGTTATTCATACATCACCATCAATTTACAATTTTGTGAAAAAAAAAAGTGAAGTAAAATGACATGAAAGAATCATTTTACATTCATTGTTGTCTTCTGAAGCTTTTTCAATAACTTTTATATCATGTTCAGTCTCTGACCATCTCCTGTAGCATATCTGCAGTCTCGGCTTTTTGCAGCATTAAATTCACAGAATATAATGTGCTGCTCTTTGGTGATGACAGTCGACATTTGAGGTCCACTATATTAAAGTTTACCTCTACTGGATTAGGCAGTGGTTTGCGGAAATATTGTTAAAAATTCTATTTTAAAAAGGGTTGCTTTAAGCTGTGCTTCCAAAAACTCTGCTTCAAACTTCTATTTATATCAATTCTACCCCCCTTTAAATAAGAGTACATGGCAGCATACTGACACTGCTGTCAGTGGGCACAATTTAAGCAGGAGGAGGGTAACATCACATCACTCACAGGTATGCTGCTGCAAATTTTGTAAATCAGCAGGCCGGAGAATGGAGTTGGGACAGGGGTGGGACTAATAATGGTGCACTCCATGGACTGCAACAAATGGTTGTGATGCGACAAAATAGTGCCAATGGTTGTGCACATTGCATTAGAAGATTTTTTTAGCACTGCAAAATAAGGGGATAACAGTGGCGAAGGAATAAATTCCCTTGCATCAATGTGAGGAAAAAATGTCCTACATCAGTCGTGTCAGTGGGAGGTAAAAATGCGGCTGTGTCATCATCAGTGGGAGTAAAAAATGTTGCTACAGTGTCAAGGGGAGCTGTGAAGTTGGGGTTGGGGGGCTCTTTGGGGTGTACCATATTGCAGTGGGGTGTTCATTGTTATCTTGAGGTCTGTCTGGGGTGGGGCTTGTGACACTGAATTCCCTAGATTTGGGGTTACTCTGGGGTTTGAGGGTCACTGTGGAATTGAGGCTCCATGATAGGTATCTTCGTCATGGAGGATGCAAACAGAGCAGAGGTACAGTCTGGTGACGCAACTGTACACTGTAGTTTAAGGAGGACTGCAGCTGATCTCTGGAGTGGGTCTCATCTGATTGAGGCTCACTCCTTAGTTGACTGGCAGCCAGTGTGACCCTAAGGAGAGGTGGGTCAGGCCAATTCTGGAGCAGCAGTATTGGGGCCAGAACTCCCAGGCAGGTTTTGAGTAACAGTGCTTGCATGGTCTTGAACACATGTCCCACTTGACATCGAATGCCATGTAGGACCACCCACTCCCTACCCTTCCGGGAGCTCAGCATCCCCGTAACCAGGCAACAGTTCCCTGGCTATGTGTACACACAGTTATGCGCAGCACCACTGCCATTCTGTACCATTTTTTTTCACATATCCCTAAATGTCCTGGCTTGTACCTCTTTACTTCCACTGCTGTGGAGTAAACCTTTTCTTTTGTAAAATAATTATTAATAGTTAAAATGTAATACAAGCACCCTTAGATACCAGCATGTTTTTATAATCACTGCTGTTCGGTCTATTCTTATAGATGCCGAACAGCAGTGAGTGAATAAGCCAAATGCCGCTGAGCGGCATTCGGCCCGGCTTTTCTGCTCGGTCCCTCAGTGGGACCGAGCAGAACAGAAAAAGAGTTTAAAAAGTTTAAAAAAGTAAATAGAA
>NW_017308730.1:94542-96622 GCF_000935625.1 Nanorana parkeri | reverse complement strand
CGGCTGGCTCCGCCCAGCTGTCAGAAGCCGGCTGTTGGCCGGCCAATGGCCGGCCGTTCGGCCAGCTTTGGCTTTCAGCATGGCTCTGCCGAGTCGATGCATATGCGTTCGGCTCGACTGAGCCGCTCGGCCACGTTCGGGAGCTGTACGGGCTATAGTGAATAGCCCGTACAGCACCCCTTCGGTTCTACTGAACCGAAGGGGTCCTGGGGCCGAAGCCAGCCGAAGGATCGGCAGAAGCTACGGCTAGATCCTTCGGCAGCTTCGTGAATAGACCCCATTGTCTTCAACTCCACCAAAGCCCCTAAACCTAGAGCTTTCTGATTGAAATCTAGTTGTCTTGCCTTCGTTGCATTTCAGCTACTCCTTTAGGTTATATTATCAAAAGGAAAAGTTTGTCTTGGGTTGGCATTAAGCAACAAAAAAACCACATGGAGTGCTTTTGACTGCTTTCAACCCTGTTGCTGTGACAATGAAAAATTAAATGAGTGGCATGTGCTTGAAGAAGGTTACACTGACTATACTCTGCATGAGTCAGTAATTATGCAAGGATGGGCTGCTCTAGAAAAGTAAATCTTGAGGAGTTGTTTAAATAAATTACTATTTTAGGAGAGTCTGATAACATGCCCAAGAGTGATTCATAGAGAGGAAAGTGTTAGGAGACCAAGCCTTGCAGCCATGCATTGGATTACTAATACATGTAAATTAAAGACCTTACAAGGTCAACGGAAGCACATATACAAGAGGTTAGAAATACATTTGTGACAAAAGTTACAATGGGCTAGGTTAGAAGAAGATTTATGGACTACAATTCATTAATTGTATTTTCACAGCAAAAAATAATTATTTTATGGTACAGAAAAAAGCTACAACACAGTGAATTTCTCCAGGGATCAGGTAAAAGATGTTATTTAGAGCTGGAACATTCTTAAAACAGGAAATTACTTTTACAGAACATAGCAGGATTTCGATCAAGTGTTACGGAAATAACTTTTTATGCATAACGTTCTTGAAATGACCACAGCAAAACAAATTATGTAAATTCTGAAATACAAGTATTTATTTTATGTACGATTACAGTGTGTAATTTTTATAAATGATGAATGTCAAGGGCAAAGGTATAATGAGTAGCAAATTATTTCATATATTATAGCAAAATACATATTCCTCTGTAAGTCAGTATACTAATGAAAACTGCATGCTCAGTGACATTTAATTAGGTTTTAAATACCATGTTTTTTATCAAAGCCAAGCTTATTCATTATACAATCACCAGTAAGAAACTATTTATAAATGTTTTCACACAAGATTCACACAACATCATTCATACATCTTTTAATTCGTTTCAACTAGAAAAGCGTGTGAATCCTAGGTGAAAGTTGTTTGAATCCTGTGTAAAAGCATTTATACATAGATCCCTTAAAATACCTACATTAAACGTACAGTACAACTGGGGTCTGACATTATCAACAAAACTTTACCAAATGTCGTTTAGAAATGTCCAATATTTTACATTGTCCATTCAAATTTTTTTGTATAGTAAACACTTGTATTGTTTCTTCCTAACATTTGGACAGTTATTAAAACTGGTTTTATTTCTCTTTCAGGCTTTATTTTATTAGATAAATCCATCTAATCCAATTGAGAAATTGCAGCAAATTTTTTTTGTTTTAAATATTTTGACCTTGTAAGTAAAAGGTGGTCATTGTAAGTACCCCTGGCAACGGTACAGGAAAAATCTAAAAAGGGGGTGCAAAGCAATAAAATAAAATCATATTATGAATACTATCACTACACATATTTTTACCTTGTATAGTAATCACCTTTGAAATATTAAAAAATAATGAAAAAGGGTAACTCATGATGCACAATAATAAACTCAGCTTGTTACCTGAATATATAACATTGGGTTATTTTCTATGGCTATATTGTACTTCAACAGAAACATGGAAAATACACTTGGGAAATTGAAGCCTTATTGCATCTGGAGAGATTCAAATGTTTAGGTATCTTGACAATTCGATAGTGCTACTTCTTAATATATTAACTTGGAGTGCATTTCCCTAAATGTAAATATTGA
>NW_017308730.1:54006-93468 GCF_000935625.1 Nanorana parkeri | reverse complement strand
TATATATATATATACACGGTATGTGTGTGTGTTCAGATGTACAAGATATACTGAAATATGTGCATAATAATTAAGTTATGTATTATTTTAAACTTTATTCAATAAAAATAATGTGTAGCTGAGTGGTAACATTTATCCAGCACTAGATGTGCTTTTTCATTACAGCAGGTAGGGAAATCTGATAATCGTCCTTCCACATCTCTCACCTATGCTTGTCAGAAGCACAGAGCAGCAGTGTGTGTGTGTGAGTCATCCTGGGTAATATATTCCTGGGAGATGAGCTGTTGTGGACTAAATTATCAAAATTCATGGAACTGATGCTCATAATCCATTCCATATTCATATTTTCACTGGAAAAACAATATACGTACTGTATGTGTACAGATTCTACTCTATGCAGTAGTGTTCCTAGCCTAAATTTAGTGCTGCTGAGCTGTAGACACCCTAAGCATGGATTTATAGTTCTGTTTTCTTTTTGTCAGTCTTCATTTTTTCCCTACACTCAGTGTTATTTTTATCTTATATCAGTGTTATCTTCTGCCTTCTGTTGTGGAGTGTCCCTGGCAATAGATTAAGAAGATCCAGTAATCAAATTTATAATTTTTGTTTCCCTGGACAACCACTAGGAGATTTATTGCTAGTGGTGCATGCTGGGGGGAGGATGTCATATTTAGGAGTGACCTTGGAGAGACCTCTTGCTTCTCAGGCTTTGCCTGAAGAGAGTCTTCAAGTTCGATGTCTCTTTTTACCAGACCTGCTGCCCGGGAAGGGTGTTTTGTTACAAAAAGGACCAATCCTGGGGCCTGAAGCCTTCTGCTGTCCATCTGGAAAGTATATCGAAGGAAATGTGGAACAGGAAGGTGATCACCTAGATTAAAGCACAAGCTTTAGAACAGGGTAGAAGTTGGGAACATTGCAGGAAGTTCTGGTGGCTCATTCAGGGGACATGTGAGCTGCTCTATAGTCAGAATAGTACAGAATGCCAGTCTGTCTTAAAAGCTTCTTTTTTTTTTTTAAGCATATAGATCTTTATTAAAAAATTTTCATAACCAGTAATGGTCCACTGTACATACATGAAATAGCATCTGCATACATGGCGTAATACATGAAGGAGCAGCCATCAATAGTTATTACAGAGACCATCGATAGTATAGAGTCAAGGATGACAACAACCCCTGAAATCAAGCATGGATAAAAACATGTCATATAATGCAGTAATAACTCCTGGAGGAAACCTGAACCAATATAAGACAGAAGAAGAGGGAAAAGTGAAGAAAGGAAGAGAAGTAGGTGCATGGGAGAGTATGTAAGGATAAAGAAGAAAGAAAAGAGAAGAGGGGGTGTGATCGTAAGTATATTCCCAAGGGGATGTGGGCAGCCGGATGCGGTGCGGTTGAAGGGGACATAGCGAGTCGTCAAAAGGAAGAATGTGGAATGTCAAAGGTCAAATATAGGCGTATACCTCAATTTGTACTGCAAGAGCAGTCAACCACGACTGGGGTTGTTCTGTATGCATACATCAGTACCGTTGGGTGAGATGTCAGGTCTCAGAAAACATCAAGAGGCCCGAGGGTTTAAAGCTTCTTTATCTGTATTGACTGTAAGCAGTGATCTGCCCTTTGGTCCTTTCAGGTATCCTGTATCCTAACCCCTCTTTCCCTGAGTTTAAAGTGCATATTGAGAATTAAGAATCCTAAAGTGAATGGAGCGCAATTGTTTTCACTCCATAAAAGCCAAGGTTTAAAATGTCAGCCCACTGACCCTTTTGGGGATCTCTAACCATGTCCAGGGGGTAAAGGGTGCTATATACTTAAAGATTGACTTGCTGCTGTGGCCTCTGCACACAGTACAGGATTACAACTGCCAGGTAGGGCAGATTGATGCATGACTACAAGAGGCATTTATCTAGGGAACACACAATACTTGTCCTGGCACCCACTCTCATTATGCTATTTTTAGGGTACACTATATTCTAGAAGTAGGAAGAGCACCTATTTGGGGAGAACGTGAGTTATATAATTACAACACAAACAGGGTTATTCACAAAAGGGTGAAGGGTTTGGAGAAGGCAGGAGAAGTGGTATATTTTATGAATAACTCTGTAAATATAGGAAAATGTCATAATAATAAACCCAGTGTCAACAAAAATAACCAAACACAAAAGTTTATTAAATGTGTGCTAACCACCTATATACCAAACCTTAAAGGAGAACTATGAGGTGAGTGCTTTTCACTCACCTCATAGTTCTAGCCGACCTGTGACAATGAGACTGTCACAGATCGGCTCAGTAGATCGGAAAGTGAGCGAACACATACTGGCGTTCGCTCACTTCTCGATACTGTCACGGCTCTCTGCCGTGACAGCGGAGGGGCTGGATTCCCCCCTCCCCGCTCTGATCCTCCAGCGCTGACTGGCGGAACGGATGGGGAGGGGGCGGGTACAGCTGGCTCTGCCTCTAGGAAGGCAGAGCCAGCTGTCACTCACGCAGCCAGGCTTCAGCTGCGGCGTCTCAGTATACCGCGAGCTGTAGCTTACGGTATACTGAGCTTAAGGTGACGGGAGGACACTGGTTTGTGTCCTCCCGTTACCCTAAGGAGAACTATGGGGAAAAGACCTAACCCCATAGTTCTCCTTTAACTGTGAACATCCTACCCAATATAGTGCAAACATATAAAACTAACATAAGGAAAGACGTGCTGGCATTACAGAAGAGAAAAATGTAAACAAAATGCCTAGTAATCTCGTTAGATCTTGGGGTAACCATACCCATTTATGCTACAATAAGTTATTGAGGGCTGTACATTTATTGTGGTATGTAAGCACTTTGTCAGAAGCTCTTGCTGAGCACCTTTTAAGGTTTATAGGTGCAAATAAGTTTATATTGTCATAATGTTTTCAAGGGTTAAGGTATTATGGATTTTTATATAGCTGTGGATGGATGGATGGATTTCAATACATTATATGGGTCACACTATTGTATATGTTTGCTTTATTTCAAGCTAAAGTTTACGGGATGATGCTGTATTACTGTGTTCATACTGCTCTGGATGAGGAGGAGTTTTGAGTGTTTTTCATAACACACATGCACATTTGACCTTATCTCAGGTAGAGAAGGGAGGTCCACCAAAAAAGGAGTGAGGAGTATTCAATTTACAAATGGAGAATGAAAGCATGGAAGCATAGAGATGTGTATTGAAGCAGGAGTGAAGCATATGAAGGCTATTTCACATAGACTGCACTATACAAAATTGGACACTTATTGGGATTAACTGTTTGTAGGTTGATGAAGTCACAAACATTGGGACAAGTTTGAGAAATGTTTTAATTTATTTTTTAATGAGACGTGGATGTGATAAACTTTATATGGGAATATGCAATGTAAATGAGGATGTGAATCAGTTATGCATTTGTATAAATTATTGCACATAGCACTATTTATGGTTTGTATATAGTGTATGAATTAGCAAATAAATACTACACTTTATCAATGTATTTATTTATTTTTTACATATGGAGTAATTGATTTTTTTACTTTTACTTTTTTTTGCTTTTTTTAACTAAAAGTTTTTAAAAACAAAACTAAAGCCCTAAGCTTTGTATAAATTGGTAAGTGGCAAAATGGTTTCATACTATAGCTAATGATCTGTTTTCTCGTTACCACACAGTAATATCCTGGAAGTTTAATAAAATGTCAAAACAGTGCACAAAACAGTTCAGAACCACAAACCCACATTCCAGGGATGTGTCAGTTTGTATCCTAAAATAAAAATTAGATACAATAACCACTCATATACATTACAATGGCTAGAGCGTTTGTAAACAGCTTTACTTGTCTGCAATGTAAGAGGGAGAGACAATGCAGTTTTCATCATGAAATAAAAATTAGAGTGTATTACTTCAGAGACAAGAGCCAGAAATATGGTACAGACTCACTGCACAGTATGTAAGCAGTTTTCTAGTATGCAGTCTCAGAGGGAGAGACGAGGCAACTCTTATCATGGAATACAAATTAGAGTGTATTATAACTTAGACAACAGCCAAACACATTTGATGCACAGTATGTAAGCAGTTTTACTAGGCATCAATTTAAGGGAGATACCAAGAAGGTTTTAATGTGAAATAAAAATTAGAGTGTATGACTGGACCCCAAATAATCTGCAACCATATGGTATAGTCACTGCCTATAACTGCTACCTGCACCTGGACCTGTTTGCTCTGGTAACAGGTCCAGCTGCAGTTGAAAACTGATATAAAATTGTTGCTGAGGCAACAACCACCACTGCTGCTTCTCCTTCCAGTCATCTAAGAATCAAAGGCACTTTGGCCATGAGAGGGGATCCTGCCATGATCAAGAAATGTGGCCAAGAGGTTCTTCTGCAGCATCTCTTCTAAGTGGAACTTTCTGCTTGCCCGCTACTAGCTGTCCATGCATATCTTCTCACTTTTCCCTTTAGGTCTGAATGACATCATTAATATAGGGGGATTGCCTAACTGTATTAGCAATGAAAGCAATAGGGGATTGAGGAGGCGGTGTTTAGGTGCACTTAATGAGGTTATTTAGTGCACAAAATTGTACTGCGCCTGAATGAGATGGTGTGCTGCGAACACAAGGGCAGTTATGTCTGTATCAGGAACAGAAACTGAAGTTGTTGCTGACACATACAAAAAGGTTGAATCATGGCACTGTAAACAAAGAGGGGGAAATTTGTAGCCAACTACACTGCAATTTAGTGTAATGTAGTACAATACATCACTGTCTATGGCACTCTATATAGTATTGCTTAGCACTGTTTAGTATAGCAGCAATTATCTCTCCCTGCAAACACTTTGTAAACTCTCCTTGTGGAAAGAAGAAATGAGAGAGGGTTAGGGATGAGCAGCTTGTTTTGTAAAACAAAATGGGTGGTTTGAAGAAGGAGACCTCTTTTTGCATTTACTAGAGATCCATTTTAATTGTTGAATCGGGCAACAGTTATTTGGTTCTTCTACCCTGAAGAGGAACTTTAATTCTTGCTATCCAAACAAGGTGAAACAAAAAAAGTAACAGTGCTGCCAACCTCTATTAAATTTTCCATTGGGCCCTAGTGGTTGTTAAACTATATATATTTATGTTAATAGTGGCTGCTATATCAAATGTTCTCATTATCTGTCATATGTCTTATAATTGTAATGCAGGCAATAGCTTGTTATAATAATCTAAATAAAAAAAAGAAGAAAGAAAGAGACAAGCTTCAGTTTCCATTCAAAGCTTTCATCCGAATGTCCCCTCTTGGAACATTAATTGAGACATAAAAGGCCTCATGGAATATATGTGCAAATTAAAAATTGGCCAGTCATATAGGCACAAAGTGACAAGACGTACACTGTACGTCTCCCGTCACGAAGGGGTTAAGGTTGCATATCTTTTCACAAAAGTCCTGATACAGTAAATTAGTGTGGAAAGGAAACTTGAAATGATTAATTATTTCCTTTGCAAGTTACATGATGTAGGGTAATGCAGTGCCCTAATTCTGATTTATATATATATATATATATATACTGTATATACACTGTATACATACTGTATATATGTGTGTGGGTGCATATAGGTATATATGCATACATATATATTAGGGCTGCGGAAATTAACGATTAATTCCTCGATTAATCGTTAATTTCTTTGATCGATTAAAAAAATTGTGATCGGTACTCACCTCTCCGCCGACTTCCGGGTCTTCCGGGAGTCCCGTCGCAGATCCGGTGACGTCACGGACATCGACGTCACCGCACTCCTCCCCCTTCCGCAAGTGGCTCTGTCGGCTAACGAAGGGAAGGGGGGAGGAGTCCGGTGACGTCGATATCCGTGACGTCACTGGACTCCTCCCCTCTTCCCTGCGTTAGACGACGGAGACAAAGAAGAGAAGATTCAGAAGTGTTGTAAGAGACACTGTTGTAAGAGATTTAAATGTGGAGCTGTGAAAAGGGCTTCTTTATTGAAGCTGTAAGTTTGCAGAAATGCTCTTCGACAAGAAGAGCTTTTAGTAGACACTTTAAAATATTCTGATCTTTTTGTGTGCAGTATGTCTAAACAACTAAATATTACTGGTTAATGGCATTTTTAACAATACAGGTTGTATGTCGATTCAGGCATTTATCTACCTTCATGTGCATGTGCGGGCATTTGAGATATAGGGGTTAATTGCTTTTTTTTTTTTTACAAAGTCAAACATGATGGGCATACTGTATGTCAAAACTGATATAATAGTCATCATATAATAAACCATATAAGGTTAAAGGAACAAGGGGCAGCTTATAGCCCTGGGCTCAGGCCTAAGAGTCCCTTCTTTAAATCTTCTTTAAATTACCATAATAAAGCATAAGCTTTTTCCCACATGACCACAAATTTAGATAAGTAAAAGGGGCTTTCAGGTATATTTTTTTTTAACTAAACCCAGCAATTAGTTAGACGGGGTATGGGTAAACGGTGGTTGTATGGGATGGGGACGGGGTTCCCAGAAATTAGCTTAAATAGCATCAGGGAAAATTGCTGGAAATGTATTTCTTTTTTAAATATTAAAATGAACATGACAGCATGGCTTGCCAAATTAATTTCTATTATGACAAAGCCCTGTGTCATTACTGTACCCAAATTCAGCGCTCTAGTTCCAGCAAAAAAAAGACACACCAGCCCAAACAATGTCATCATTAAACTTTTACTGAAATATCAAAAAGATATATATATATATAGGCTAAATCAACTGTTTATTGTACTTTACATGAAAAGGCAAGTAGGTATGTTGTCTATATTTACATATAGTAAACAAATATCTATAGTGCAAAGGGTATCTTTACCTCTGTGGAAAGCGTCAGGGGCAGACACACTATTTTGCAGACTGTGCAGCTGTGCTGGGTAAGAGCACACATTTACCATCCAATTCTGACAATGCCAGACTGTGACAGCACATTGTTAGTCAGATAGCAAGTTCTGCTTTTTGGTATTAAATGTGTGCCATTGCAACAGCAATCTGTGTTCCTAGCTCGGTGCTAAGGCAACCAAAGATGTCTATATAAATGCACATGGACCTCAGGAATAAAATGCCAACTCCATGTTTCCAGCTCTGTGCCAGTCCCTATGAATCTTTCCCCAGCATCATGCTAGCCTGTAGATGCCCAGTTCAGTAGCCTGTGTAGCAATCACCCCCTTAGGAACTGCAGGATTTTACAGTATGAGCCCCCCTAGCCTTCCCACTAGTGATTTGCCCTTTAGCTGCACCCAAACTCTCACCAACACACCTATGGTGACTGACAGGCAAACTGCCACTCTTTCAATCTTGTTTTACAGGTTTTATTGGCTCAAACATCTTGGACACAAAGGGTTGAGGTTACAGGATATCCCCAAATTCCCTCCACTTTGTGGTATCTTCTCAGTGGAATCCCAGTATCTGTATGCCTCTGCCAAAGGCTAATGTACATTAGGTAGGCTTGATGGACTACCTTTAAGTATCTTTAGCCCCTATCAAAGGCTAGCTGAAGACCTTTAAGATGAGACTGGCAATTGACTAAGCAGGACTCTTCTTTATCTTTAGCATCCTTCTCTTGGCAGCAGGCCTCAGAAACATGAACTGGACCTTTTTAAGGAGATATACCCTCCCGAGGAACCTCTTCCCCACAGCCTCACTGATTGGATGATGACAGGCTTCCTTACCAGTCACTCCTGACTGGTGAGGAAGCCTGTCAATCATCCAATCGGCCAATCAGCGGGAGAAGAGGTCAGAATGGAGCAGATGACTGAGGACTTGGAGGAGGAGTTTGCGGCCATCTTATTTCATTGAAGATGCGATGGAGGTCCTGTGTGCGGCGTTTTCGGGTCCCTGAAGATGGCGGACGTGGCACAGGTACTCGTTTTTGTATCGGAGTATTTGCACGAGTACGAGTACTCATGCAAATACTCGGTATCGCCGCCGATACCGATGCTTGTATCGGTATCGGTGCATCCCTAGCACTTACCATACCAGGACTTATTCACACAGCCTCACTGATTAATGGTGACAGACCCCTTGACACAAAGACTGATATTTAGAACTAGGAAGACGTTTTAAGCTCTGGGCCGTGCAGGTAGGAACCTCACACTCTTCCCAGACCAGTTGTGCACCTCTTACAATACGCATACTGTATCTGGGAGCCATGGTAAGCTGGTGCATGAAAGAGGGTTTACAGGGTGGCATGGCAGTTGGTAGGGAGGTATAGCTTGTCCATTGGATTAAAGTCCAGACTGGATTTATCTAACTAACAGTTTAGTAGAATTTAAATAACATTGTTCTAGCACACTGGGCAACAAATCAAAACACTATCACCCGGAAAGGCAAAAACTGAGTGGTGCTGCCCACATTGAGTTTAGATGTGAATAGACAATGGCAGACTGAGGTAACAAATGTGTTCCTTATATTACATGCAATGTAATGAAAAGAAATAAAAAAAAAACTCAAAGCAAAGCTTGTCAAGGTAAAAGTACTTTGTGAAAGAAAAAAAGTACATGAGTACACCTAATTTGCAGAAATGCAAAAATGTGGCATGCATCCAGAGGAAAACAGTCTAATGTGTTTTTTTTTTACTTATGACAAGGTTGTTAGCACAATATTGCTATAAAAGATATGGCAGTGAGGACCAGAGTAGGACTAAAAAGTCTAATATAAGCACCTGTTTTGAGGTTTTTGACCCATCAGAAGAACTAGAAATAAAAGCAAATCCATTTAAAGATGGCCCTGAAGCATGTCTATCAACCTAATCATAAACCAATACTAGCTATTCTATTGAAATCTATTAGTTAGGCTCCTGCAAGACTATAAATCTTTTACAAAAATATGAATTCATTGTGACAAATACACTTCTGAAAATTGATGGCTATTACAGATGCAATCATAACTGCCGATGCAAAAATAGTGGATAATGGATAGTAACATCTTGATGAGAAAGTGGCTTAATCTGGTTGCACGACAGAACACAAAATTATTACAAGTCTTATAGAAAGATACTTACTGTAGCTGTTATGCTATTGCAATAGAAAGGGTGATTTATTTGGAAAAAAAATAAGTGCATTTTGAAAACAATTTAGGCCACTGTGTCATTTCAATAGCCAATGATGTAATAATTTCGGAAGATAGAATTAGAATCCAAAAAGGCTACAGATCCGAATTTCTAACATTAATACATTAAGATATCTAAGAAAGGAGTGAATATCATGGTCTGGTATTTCCAAAGATATAGCCAAAATTGTTAAAAACTGTAAAGTATTTTAGTCAAGCTTACTAGTCAACCAAGAAGAGAACTTCCCATCACATGCCTTACATGATTTAGCCATAAACTTAAAAAAAAAAAAAATAGATCACACATTTTTTTTTTGTATTGATTTTGACTACTTGCCAAAGTATCAGTAAGCTCTAAACCTACTGCATAAAATCACAGAGGGATTGTTTCAGTCAAAATTCCTTTCTTTAGCATATATATGTACATCTGCATTTAACTAGAACATTCAGTTAGTAAAATCCAGTCCTGGATGTACTTTAATTCAAAAGACAAGCTGTGAGGGTGATTTAAACTATAATAATTATTTTTGAAAAACCATTCACCACAGATACTGATTCACTGATAATGAAATATAGTCATCCTAGGTACATATCTGTTCAACTAATAATGGGGAGATCATTGAGATCTATGAAAAATACACATACTTTGCCATAAAATATCTGCCAGAGTTTACAAAACATTTTTGTTGATAACCTACATGAAGAGCAAGTAGATATTTTTTGAGATATGACACACTGTCCAAAAACACTATAGTTACTGAGTCTGCCTCACCTGTTCAACGACCTGCTGATCTATGCAAGTGTAAGTACGGCTATGCATTTACTTGAACATGTTAAGATATGCTTCATTACTGCCATGTCATTTTCTTCTTAAGAAAAAGAAATGTGCTATAGGATCTACCACTTTAAACACATCCAGGATTAGATCATATAGTCTGTTAAATCTACAGCACTGTTTAAGAGACATTGTCAGCTGGTTGATTCTGCTCTCTGTAATTGTAACTGTGGTTTGTAAGATATTTAGATCATGGCAAAAAGGAGAACTACGAGGTGAGTGCTTTTCACTCACCTCATAGTTCTAGCCGACCTGTGACAATGAAACTGTCACAGGTCGGCTCAGCAGATCAGGAGGTGAGCGAACACATACCGGCGTTCGCTCACCTCTCGATCCTGTCACGGCGCTCTGCTGTGACAGGGAGGGGCTGGATTCCCCCCTCCCCACTCCAATCCGCCAGCGCTGACTGGCGGAACGCACAGGGGAGGGGGCGGGTACAGCTGGCTCTGCCCTTCGGCAGAGCCAGCTGTCAGTCACGCAGCTCGGCGGATCCAGACATAATTGTCGGGATCCGCTTCAGCTGCGGCGTCTTAGTATCACACATTTTTTTTTGTATTGATTTTGACTATACTGAGCCTAGTGTGACGGGAGGACGCTAGTTTGTGTCCTCCCGTTACCCTAAGGAGAACTATGGGGAAAAGCCTTAACTCCATAGTTCTCCTTTAAGATAGCCAAACACAGTGAGAAGCCCTTTATTGCCTATGCAGTAGTGCACCAACCTAGCTGGTGGATCACATATTAAGGTGGACTGCATTTTATGCCAATTGTTTGCTATGCCTGTCAAAGCTTTGGTGTTCGAGTCATTTAGGTGTGTGTCAGCTGTGAAATATAAGTGTTCCATCATTTTACACATTTTGTTTTTCAGTATAGTGTTTTTGCAGTTTATGGGCCTCTCATTTGCTATATAAACAGTTATAGGGCTCTTATAGTGCAATGAGGCACTTAGCAGTGTGTTTTGTCTTCTTCTAAAGAATTAGCATTGCTTGTAAGCTCTGTATTTTTCATCTTCTTCTATGTTTCAGAGTGGTTGTTTTTATTATTTGAAAACATTCTGCAGCAGCAAACCTCCATGTACTAAAAAATTATGCATTTGCATTATTGCATTATTTGTTGAGATTAAAAATGCTCTACATGGCAGTTAAATACATAGAAGGGAATTTATCAAAACTGGAGCAGGCAAAATCTGGAGCAGATGTTCAAGTCAACCAATCAGCGCCTCTTTCTCATTTTTAAATCCTAACTGAACAAACTGAAAAGAGAAGCTGATTGGTTGCTGTGCACAGCTGCTCCAGATTTTGTCTGTTCTAGTCTTGATAAATCCCTCCCCATATCATCTATTTTGGGAAACTTTAAAGCCAAGTTCTATCTGTTGCTCTCTTCTTCTGAAACAGAAATATGCATTCCAGTTACTTTCTACTTCCTGACTGGTAAGTAAATGGGTCTGCCTGTTATATTAGCTTTAGCAGTACCATATTATAATTCGAGAATATTAAATGTAACTTTGTGTGGGAAAAAATTATTTTCTCTGTATCAGTTCTATATTTTGCATGGATGTTAAATATCTTTGCAGAGTTTTACCTCCTGCTGATTGGTAGAAACTCACACCTGCATTCCATTCACTTGACAGTGCACTAAGTGAACGGGTCAGTCTGCTATAGTCACAGGATCAATACCAATGTTTCGAGAAAAACTGTTTGGGAACAAGTTAGCCAGTCAAATCAGTTTTTTTGTGGGTGTTCTTTATATAAAATGTTTATATATTGCCACAGTGTTACCATGGTTGCCCTGATTACATTTATATTTTATTATTTTGGCTGTTTTAGAAAATCAGATACTAATTAAAACTAAGGTTTTCCTTTAAGGTTAGTGGCAAGCATGTAGTTTATTCCCACCCATACTTCTCCCCCACCTAAACAAGGGCTGGAAATTCCTCACTCTATTTTGTATCACTTGAATTATTCCTTGCTCAGCAAAACCCAACATCAATAATGACACAAATGTGTAATTTAATAAGATTAAAAACATCAAACCCCACTACCTATTGCACAGCTGACTTTAACCATTTCAGCAATCATAGCTAGCTAGTAGCTCATTAAAGTAATATCAAAGTCAAAAGTTTTTTTTAAGGAAGGGTCGGATAACAGACAATTGATGCAATTAGAGAGATTGGATGCAGAGTTGGATCTCTCCTCTGAGTGTAAAGTGGCTAGATTCTTCAGGAGGGGGATACTGTTTCTAGACAAATTCTTTTCTACACCTGAGAAAGATAACCTTCTGCTTCCATTTCAGTTTACAGCTCATTATAATATGGAAGTGCCGAGGGGTTCTCTGTAATCTTAATAATACAATTACCAACATTATCATCACTGACATTGTATCACCACGCTCACATCATACTTCAGTAACTACACCTTAGACACTTCGACACTAGTAATAATTATTTTTCCTTGCAGGGTCCTATAGAGCCAACCTTGTGTGTTCTAGTAAGCTGTGTGTGTATATCCACAAACTCACAGGCAAAGCAAGGGAAACCATTCCCCTGCTCCTTGTTCCTCACTACTCCTTTCTCCATTCTCCAAGCTAGTAGATGGGCAGCTGTTGGAGACTGTAAAGTCCCTTGCAATCTTGTGCTGGACAGGAAGTTCAGGGAAGCTGAACTAAGATAGTTGGAGCCAGCTGTTTGGAAACATGACTCTAACGGGGTTATTCACAAAGCTGCCGAAGGCAGCCGAGTGAATAACTGAGCCGTAGTGAAGTGAGCCGAATAACGTTGCATGAACCAAAGTGCAGGAGGACTTCGACTCCAACATCTGGATCAGCTGAGCCGAAGTTCCAGCAGTTCACTGACTGCCGTTTGCCCCTATTCTTATAGGGGCCGAACGGCAGTGAGTGAATAGCCGAATGCCGCTGAGTAGGATTCGGGCTCGGCTATTCTGCTTGGTATATTTTTTCAAATGTAAATAAATGTTAAATCTCTAAAAAATATAAAAGATTTTTTAAATAAGAAAGTAAAAAAAAACTATTGGCCGGAGCTAGCAGTGACAGCTAGCTCTGCCCAAGTGTTTCCTATTGGCCGGCACCTGCTAGAGGCTTCTCGCAGGGGCCGGCCAATGAATAACAACTGGGCGGAGCCGGCCGTGACGTCACGGCCGACTCCCCCCAGTTGTCATTGTTTAATGACAGTTCAGCGACCCCAGGTCATTTGGGGACGCTGATCTGTCATTACAACTGGGCGGAGCCCAGCTGTCATTTGCGAGGCATACAGCCGGCCGTTCGCCCCGCTTTGGCAGTCACTTCGACTCAGTCGAGCCAAAGCATATGCCTTTGGCTCGGCTGAGCCGCTTGGCCGCCTTCAGGAGCTGTACAGGCTATAGTGAATAGCCCGTACAGCAGCCCTTTGGTTCGACTGAACCGAAGGGCTCCTGCAACCGAAACTAGATAAAGGATCAGCCAAAGCTTAAGCTGATCCTTCGGCTAGTGTTGTGAATAGACCCCTAAGTGTTTGGGCAAAAACTGAAAGTTATACTGTACTGGACAATGTATATTTGTTGGATCTGGATCAATTATTGAAAATAGGGTTTAGAGTTTAATGCTTCTTTAACTTACTGCAGTTAGTCATTTTTAAGTGGTAGTATGTGAGTAATGGTCCATAGGATATTATTATCTTATAATAAAATAATCAAATAGATCTGCGCTCCTAATCTCCACTTCTACTCTAAAATACTAAGCTGCTGTGCAAAGAGCAAAAAAAAGATTAAATAAACACTATTAACAAATGCCCAGTGCTATAAATATCTGCTATCATAAATAACATAAAAACCATGAATCCAAAATCACAAGAATATTTATATATGCATTCAATATTGCAAGCAACAGTGTGATGAACTTTCAAATCATAACCTAAAATCACAAGGATATCTTTATTAAAAACAAAGATTAAAAACAGTCACAAAATAGGCTGCTTTGCCATCGCATTATAATCCCATCCCATCTATGTCCAAGCCATTCAAGTAATACAGCACTCGCCTCTGAATCAGTATCAGCTGGTTAGGAGATCCGCACAGGATTACACAGAGCAATCTGTCTGCTTACTTCCACACAAAGCCTCTCCACTTCCTGGTTCCTGGTTGATGATGTCAGAGTGTATCTGCTCTCCTATGCTTTCTGTCAAGTGACTTCCTCGGGGATGGTCATTGCATGCATGTATAGACTTTCTTGTAATTTTGGATTAATGATTTATATGATAGCATTATTATCTTATAAACAAGATGAAAGTACCTTTATGAGCGCTTGGTTCAAAAGTCACTTCTATGCTTTGTAAGTATTAGCTTTTCTTGACTTTTAACTACTTAATGACTGTTTTAATATATGCTTGATGCTTGATCTTGTGCTGCCGTACAGGTGGTAAGTAATGACAAACAGTAGTGACAAGGCTATTTTGCTGCTAAACAGCCTAAGGTACAAAGTAATAGTGAGTTGAGAGACAGCAGTAACAGAGACATGGCAATTCTTAGCATTGGAACATACATAGCTATAGGAGGTGTTGACAGACGGCAGTGGCAGCAGCACTGCTTTGCTAAATAGTGGATGGTTAATATGTGTACACTGTGTTGACAGACAGGACTAACAGACAACAAGGACCAAGTACTTTGTGCTGCTAGCAGTTAATGGTAGACTCATATAGGCAGTGTTGACAGACAGCAGTGCCAGGGACACTGCATAATAAGGGTGGTACATTTGTACAGGAACTACTGACAGCAATGACAAGGGGATATGAAAAGAAACTTGGACAATACCATGGTAAGCCTTGGTGGTCAAAAGCTTCCCAGCTTTGTACTACAAAAAAAAAGGAAATACTCATGCTTTTCATAGTGCATAGGTTTAAGACTCACATATGCTGTGCTGTGAAAGGCTGGTTAGGGCTGTTCACATAGATTTGTGCTCTGCTCTACACATTGTAGAGGAAACAGAGAAGTAGAAAACAGAAAACAAGCTTTATTACTTTAATTCAATTAATTAAAAAAAATAAGCAAATATCTAACCAGACATTTTCAGAAAATATGATGCTCATATAATAATAAACACAATGCTAGTAAAAAATTGTAAGCATGCATGTGAGGCAGTATTTCTACTGATAGCGATAGATTACAGAAGAGGGAGACATGGAGGGGTCTCGAGTTGCGCTGATTATTAACTAAAAGAGCTGCTTAAGAAACCTCTGACTGAAGCAAACATTCACTGGCTCACAGACCTCATAATAGTTTTGCTGCAGCAATTCTGTGAACAAGTTAAGCTTCAATGCCCTGGAAGTGGGTTGAAGAACATTAGCTTGGAATGGTTCCTCTTATCCGCCTTCTGATATACAGTAGGTGTAATTCACTTTAACATGGAGAATACTTTTTACTAGCAACTTCTTTTATTCTTGCTGCAAGAAAAATGTTTTAATGAAAATGAGATAGAGGTTTCAGCCATATAATTTATGGTTTTGCTTGACTTAAACAAATTAATGTTGCTATTTCATCTTCCCTGTCAAGATGCCAAATTGTTATCACTAATCCTACAAATTGCAATTAATTAGCTCTAAGATGATATTTTGCCCCAGTTAATTAAGTAGAGAGTATTGAGGACTTTTGAAAAGTCAGTGTTAAATGAAAACAACATTTTATTCATCATGCATAATTTAAATCATAGTAGAATTATGTGCATGCTCATTGTTGTTATAAGCAAAATAAAGTAATTACAATTAATATGTCGTTAATTTTGATGATCATACAGTCGTTAAATATATCTTCTCAGATGATATAATACAATTCAGTAGAATCTACTGTTGAAGTAAATTTACTGCAAACCTCCTCAATTCAAGCTGAGCAAACAGAGAATCAATAATAGGCCAGCGCTCTAGGTGTAGGTAGGTAGCAGTGACTGTTTAGCCTCCATTCACATAAAGCTTTTGCATTTCCCACACGGTTTTATGTGTGGAAGACCGCACAGCCTGCAAACGCTAAAATCTTTACAACTGCACGGATTCCGCTCATTAGCGGTGTCCGAAATCCGCCATACAATTGTGCTTGTACTATTTTGTGAGATGTGTGGTTTTCAACCGTGCAGCTGCTGCAAAAGTCTGAACAATACTTTAATACAGTATTAACGTGCATTGTTTTTTGTGTTTAGAGTGGTTTCTGTGTGTATTCGTATACGAATACGTGCGGACAACCACTCCTGTGTGAATTGAGCCTTATGGTGTTGGCACAAGTGGTGGAAGGATGAGGCATGAAGACCTAGAGGTATAAATCTTTTATGAAGGCAGCACGGATCACAATCTGGTGGGTGAAAGCTGTTACAAGTTGGGTTCAAAGTGTAGTTTATTAACCTTTCCTTCCAGAAACCATCAAAATTCCCTCATATTGCTATTATAGCAAGGCAACAAAAGCAGAGTTATACACATTCACCAACTTAAAACTTAATAATATTTGTTAGTGTGAAAACCAGTGACGTACCTTCGGATTTGGGTGAGGCATTCCCCCGCCCTGCCCCAGCACACACAGCCCCGCCCTTCGCCCACCAAAGCCCAGTCCCCAGCCCACCGAAGCCCCACACCCCAACCCGGTCACCAAGCTAGTTTGAGGGAGGAGGGAGGGAGAAGACAGGGAGGAGCCTCCCTGTCCCTCCCTTGCTCGTCACTGCTGAGTCATCGAGATCGATGGCCTCAGTGGGTTTTTTTTTTCTTTTATGATTGGACAGCTTGGACCAATGGCGCTTTGCCAAGCAGCCATTCAAAATATGCTGCCCGTCAGCTTGAGTTGGGATGGGATGGGGCTATGGTCACGAGGGAGCTCCATCCAGATGTGCATTGCTTAGAGCTCCCTCATGTGTCCTATAGAGTTGCCTGGACTGGAGTGACACCACATTCTGGCTCCCAGCACCTCTACAGGGCACGCAAGGGAGCTGTGCAAGCAATACACATATCGATGGAGCTCCATCACAGTACAGCAGCCCACACTGGACCCCCAGGCTGAGGATCCACTCCAGTACTTGTAAGGTAAGGAGACTGGGTGGACCTTAAAAAAAATTAAACATTTTTTTGGAGTGTGTATGTGTGTGAGAATGTCTGAGTGTGTGAAATTGTGTCTGTGGTTGTGTATGCAAGGACAAATGGGGGTACTGAAGTTACACAGTTTGAGAACCACTGCTCTAGAGTTTACTTAATATCAACACTTGGGTGTTTTTTGTATATTACAATAAAATATTCTTCTTACAGACAGTATGTATGGGTAAATTTGAAGCAAATAAATAAATAAATAGGGTTTTATTTGGTTTTGCATGCTTGATTGATGCACAATGGGGATCAAACCAGTTTTCTATAATTTCCTTATTTTGTCACTTCATCCAAATTTTGTTGCCTTTCACCATGAGCCATATACACACCCTGTCTTTCTTTAGTTCTCTGTGTGCCACTAGCCAGGCCTTTTCAAGTACTAACAAGCTGAAATACTGAAATCTGAGAGGTTTGGTTAAAAAAAGAGAGAGGAAAATAGAGAAAAACATTTGTTAAAAATTGCCAAATGCAGAAAATAAATTTCATTAGCAAATCTTGCCAACATGGGATGAATTTCAGTCCAAATGGATATGTTAATTTGGAATATTAGTCATATTTAACATCCTTGTCATGGTGCTGCCTAGCTAGTTGTTTGACCAAGTACCCTGCAAAAATAGCCACTCCCTTTGACTGTTTTTCCAGAAGTAAATATGTATGGCAGACTAGTTGCCACTGTCTAAGGTGTCCCCATTAGATTTCCCTTATTTCTGTTCTGGTGAGAATTGTAAAATTTTAGATTTCACATCACTTATTATCCTGTTGAAAATATTTAACTGGAAGAATAAGACTGTTCATGTTTTTAAGGTTATTTGCATTTCCCCTTAGTTTAGTAAATTAGGTGAAACTCTGCTGACTTCTGACACCCAATCATGCGCAAACAAAATTAGCTTTCTTCATTTTCCTCGCACATGATTGGGTATTCTTTGTAAAGTAAAATTTCACCACATTCACCATGCTAAAGGAAGCTTCACCTCCAATATGCAAATTCCCTTTCAACAACAGTTAACAGCCTATTTGCCTTTAGAAAATCAACCCCACAGTCTTTCCATATTACACAAAAATATTTTATGGGCTTTATGATTGTTTTTACAATGATCAACTCGTAAATACTTAATGAAGATCATTTGGAAATGTTTTAAGTAGCATTTAAGGAAACCTATGGAAAGAAAATTAAAATTCAGCTTTGTGTACATGACTTATAGTATTTAACCAAACCCTTATTTTTATACATAATATTGGAAGAATAATTTATTGTTTTCTCTTGGGCTCTTCCATTGCCTCCTGCCAGTTACCCTTCTGTGCCTTCTGTTTTGCGTTCTGTTCACTGATGATTACCTCTGGCAGTACTGTGCAGACATCACTTCATCCAATCATGCCTGGCACCACAAAGCAAGCATTGACACAACTTCTATTTAAAAGGACACAGTGAATTATGCTTCCTTGCCAATGCTCGTGGAAGAGATGTTAATGTGGATTAAATTAAATGTGATTTGATAGTTCCTGGGAACATCTTGTTCACTATGAAAACATCTGAACTGCTTTAACAATTCTGCAGAGAATTGGAATAATTGATGTTTTAGAGAGTGTTCAGTCACAAAGATAAAGCTTACCTTTGTTTTCTCTTTTGAAGGTCAAAGCATTTAATTTCTAGTCTGATAATAGGTGATGCAACTTAGAAAAACCTCACCTTCATCTCACACTGGAAATAAAAGTTTACAGAACATTTGCATTTACTAAATATTTTGTATTTGAAGATAATAAAACAAAAAAATAATTACTAAGATATTCTAAATTATTACTCTAGACTTTAATTTTCAAAGCCTGTCTAAGAAAATATTACCTCTTTTGTCCTAACAAATAGCCAGCATTTAAGATGGAACATGTTGGTAGTTGTTTAATTTTATTTTTTATCTGAAAATCATTGATAGGCCCACAATTAGTTTGGTCAATCCAAACCCTGTGTTATGTGTAGGGATGAGGTTTTGACACTACCATGGGTTTGCAGTGAATCCCTGGAATTTAACCTTTTGCCAAAAACTTTGCAGGATCATCACCAAAAACGAGGAACAACCTATAATGCCGTACATAGCCTTTGCTCCTAGTCAGCTAAGTCAAAGGGGTCAGTACCGTAAACGAAAGGGCAACCTAACCTCCTTTCTAGGGTGGGCCCACAGCAGTCATATTTTAAGTATGGGTAGGAGAGCTGACAAATCTGCATGGGAAGAGATACTGTTTTTTATTCTTAGTATTTATGTATTTATTTTAATATTGGCATTGGTGGCGGTGTCCAACTTCCTATGCATTTTGTTTAACAATAGCTTGCTTATTAGCCCTATAAATGGGCAGAACAGACTCCAAACAAACAAATACTGGAGGCATATATTTTTATTTAAGAATCTCAGACAAATCACATGCCATATGCATTTATTGAAATCTTAAATAAGTTCCTTTCTGGTGTTAACAGACTGTCCCACACATTTAACTCCTGTGCAAAACCACAAGAATGGTGAGGAACACTACATTGCTATTAGAAACGGTTTTGATTTGCCTTACATACCATATGTTGCCCTTAGACACAACTATTGGCCAGAAACATACAGTCAAACATAAAAAGGGATTGGTGAGTTGCGAAAAACATATGTTTAGACTACAGGACATTACAACAGAAATACATGTACTTGATTCACTTTTGAAAACTATAGATAAAGCGGAACATTTAAAAAAACTATTAAAAATGTTAATGCATTTAATTTTCATTTATTTCTAGTAAATGAGGTAACAGAGTATTACATGCCTTAATCCTGGGTCCTGTGACACCAGGCGGTCCAATCCTCACCTCTTCAGTGCTGGAAAGTGGGTGGGCACTCTTAGATCTTATTATACAATGCATGATCACTGGTTCTGCATTGCATGTGGTGATGATGGCAACAAAATTGGTTGGAGACCAGAAAAAGGGCAGTTTTGAGGGGCAGCTGAACCATTGGGGAGGAGTAACGCAGAATTGTGGATTAAGGTAAGTAACACTAAGGGCTTTATTCACAAAGCTACCGAAGGATCTAGCCATAGATTCAGCTGATCCTTTGGGTAGCTTCGTACAGCTCCCGAAGTTGGCCGAGCAGCTCAATCGAGCTGAAGGCATATGGCTCGGCTCGATTGAGCCAAGGTGAAAGCCGAAGCTGGCCAACCGACAGCCTGCTTCTGACAGCTGGGCGGAGCCAGCCGTCATCTCACAGCTGGCTCCGGCCACTTGCAGAGAGATCTGCGTCCCTGGTTACCAAGTAACCAGATATGCTGTTCTATCATTACACTGAGAACCCGTCGGAGCTGCAGTAAAATCACAGCAGCTCCCACGGGTTCTGTGTGTAATGACAGAAGCGTCCCTGGTTACCTGGTAACCAGGGGCACCTTTTGTAATTTCACTGCGGCTCCTCAGTACACTGAGAACCCGGTGGAGCTGCTGTAAAATCACAGCCGCTCCCACGGGTTCTCAGTGTGTAATGACACATGGGCATCCCTGGTTACTAGCTAACCAGGGATGCCCATGTGTCATTACAACGAAAGTTTAGGAGACCCAGCAGTGATATAAAAGCTGACTCTGCTAAGCTCTCATCTTAATGACAGAACAGTATCTGCTGGTTACTAAGTAACCAGCAGACGCTGTTCTGTCATTAGGATGAGAGCTTAGCAGAGTCTGCTTTCATATCCCCGCCGGCTCCGACAAGCTCTAATTCTAATGACAGCTGGTCCCAACCAATAGAAAGCAGTTGGGTGGAAGTAGCTGTCACTGCTAGCTCCGCCCAATCATTTTCTATTTTTGTTTTTTCTACTTTTTTAACTGTTTTTTTATTCTGCTCGGTACCATGGAGGTACCGAGCAGAATAGCCGAGCCGAATGCTGCTCAGCGGCATTACATTCCTTAATTTCAGGAAGTTCTAAATCCCTAGATACAATCAGCCATCAACTGTTACCTGTGGAAGCTTTATTTGGAATATCAACATGTACAAGATACAGTATAAGGATCGGCCGAAGCTACGGCCAGATCCTTCGGCAGCTTCGTGAATAGACCCCTATATTTGTTTTGATTTACATGATTCATTTATGCACATACAAATTTTAAACATCCTATGAGTTTTGCAGAAAATATTACAGTTTCCTAATTTTTGTACCCTGAGTCCCGTTGATAATGGAGACACATTTCCAATTACTGACACATAAGGGAATAAGGGACACAGCTATTGTACATGCACTTTAATTAATTTGCTAACACCTGTGTGGGTGTCTTACACATTAAAAGAACACTATGATAGTATTGTAGTACATAAGTGGCAGTTTTGGAACCTTTGTTCCCTGTCCTATCAATCTCACTTTATGCAGCAATGTGTTATGATAAATCATATCCAAGCTTAGATATTCAGATTTGGATATGAGAAGTTCTTAATAACTGCTGGATTAATACAAAACACAATGTTCACAGCCAGCTTGAAGCTAAAAGTATCTATTTACCGGTATACACATATTTGTGTTGGTTCAGTAGTTGAGAAGAATCATTATATTTCATAAAGAAGGCTGTCCTCAGAAGCTTCTCTCTGAGCCCCTTAGACTGATGCCTAAATGTTTTTAGCTATTTTAGTAAAATGTTATATACTGTACATGTGTCTAAGGGAAATTTCAATCCAGAATGATTTAAGATTGTTTAAATATTAATAGTAAAACCATTCTCTGTCTTCTGTGTTTTACCTTCTGTATTCAGACTCATTTCTGTGCTTGACACCTTGCTTCATGGGTGTAGTGAAAGAAGCTGTTCAATTTTCTGGAAGGCCATGTATGCTGGAGGTCCTCTTGTAATTTGTTTGTTATTGTTTTCATATACGATTGCAAATAAATTTCAATAACAATCTATTGTCATCCCTGTGTACATGTGGAGTTCCTAGGAAAAGGTGGCAAGGACTGCTCTAATCGACCTTGCAAAGACAGAGCATGAGCATATACATAAAAAGGACACTCTCCACTCTCGCCCTTTCTCCTCACCAACATGACATTTTTAAATAAAACCTTTATTTGATACTACCAACACCAAGTAGTAGAAATGTGGGTTTAGCACACAACTTTAATGCTAAATGTATATCAATTGTAGAACTGGATACAGTGCATTAGGATCCACGGGGGTGTAAGTGGGATAAAAGTATTTTACAACATAAAACACGCTTAATTTATCAGCTGAAAGCTAATGTTTCTCCAGGTTTAAATTATACTTTAAGCCCTTTTTATAGGTGTATATCATGTATTGAAGGAGTGAAGCTGGGGGGGCATGAAAAAGAAACACATGAAGGAGACTTTCAGCAGATATGAAAATAAGGTAGTGTATATTGTGCAGATTTAAGCTAAATATGCTGCCTTTGTATATCCTTCCCTTGTAATTATAGGTTGCCAGATATAGAGGAAGTTCCAAAATATACTTGTAAGACAATTATTTTATAATATTATTTAATGATATTATTTATCTACAGAACCAGTCTTGTTGGTGGGGATATTCCTTTTCCCCTTAATTTGTTTTTGGGTTTACTGATCTTTTTAGAATCCCTGTATTGTTCTATGAAGCTATGAAGCCAATAATAAGCATCGCTCAGTTATGAACATATTAGTTGTAGGCAGCAACAGCTGCAGATGCAGTGGTCAACCTTTCAAGAAACTTACTCATTTTAAGCATGTATTGCACTTAAATTAATAGCAAGCTGCTGTATTTAAGGTATTATCCACCAAACTCCCTGTTTTGTTACATGATTGATACTGAAAAGATTATTTTGTTTCTCTATTTTATAAATAAATAAATGTATTGTCTTACTTTTTATTTATAGTTACTTAAATTCAGTGTTAATTAATGTGAATAGTTTGAGAAAGCATATGGATTTCTTTGCTTTCATTCTCTTAAATATTTTATTAAAACAAGATAATTTTATCACTTCAATATTCAGTTGTTTACAATATACCTACTTTAACTAAGTAGTAGCTAATTAAAACTCTGTTCCATTTGAAAAGCTATAATGGGCATTGTAGGTACCAGAGAATACTAGTGAAAAAGATGTGGGTTGGTAGCAACATGGCAGAGACCGATCCCTTAATGGGCCTTGAGACATGGGCATACAAGCTTTGGTAAACAACCTGCTTCTTTATTTATAATGGTCTGGCCCTCTAGCAACTTCAGCGCGAAATTACACAGGTCTGCAAAATAATTTTTTTCGAGAGCTGTTTTGGTTATTCCACGTAATCTTTGTAATAATGTAGTAATGTATGTTTTTTGGTGCGCTGAATCCGAAAATGACCTCCATTTTGTCATAGGACATCACGTTTCCTGACAATTTAGGTAACTATGTTAAATAAGGCAATACCTCAAAATAAATGGAAATAGACTTATAAAATTAAAGTTTTATTACAATATTTTCATGAAAATGCTTTTTTGAACTGAAATGAGCTCACCTACACACACTAAACTCGATTCTTCTTCCTTGTGAGGCTCCTCTTGCTGCATTTACGCTTGTGAGTAGCATCTGGAATGTCTACAATAGTAGTCTGCCATCATTGTAATGCTCCATTTTCCCTGGTATCTCCTTTCCATCTCTTTAATGTCTTGGTGGAATCGTTCACCTTGTTCCTCACTCAGAGCTCCCAAATTTTCAGGAAAGTAGTCAAGGTGGGACAGGAGGAAATGCACTTTCAAACTCATCAGGCAACCTAAAGCTTGAAATGCTTTCAGCATTCTTCCGACGATCTTTTTGTAGTGAGGATCTTTGTTATTGCCTAAAAATTTCTGTACGACGTCTTTAAATGCAATCCACCCTTCTTTTTGAGGATCCGTCATGGTATTGACAAACTCTTGATCAACTATAAGCCTTCTAATGTCTGGTCCGACGAACACACCTTCCTTCAATTTTGCCTCTGACAGGCATGGAAACTTGATGACCAAGTATTTGAAGCATTCTCCATTTCTTGGAAGTGATTTTACGAATTGCTTCATCAATCCCAATTTTATGCGGAGAGGTGGTAGAAGAACTTTATGGGAAGGTACCAAAGTTTCTTGGAGGACATTTTTTTCACCGACTGTTAGCACCCTCGGCTGCCAACTCTTCTTGGTCCAGTGATTTTGTTGGTCTCCACTGTCCCATAGACACAGAAAACAAGGGTATTTGGTATACCCAGCTTGTTGCCCGAGCAGCATGCACAAGACCTTAAAGTCCCCACACACTTGCCAACCATGGTTTTCATATTTAAGTTTGCGAAGAACCAATTCCATGTTCTCGTAGGTTTCCTTCAAGTGTACGGAATGACCTACAGGTATGGAAGCGTAAAAACCGCTGTGGAGTAAAACTGCTTTGAGACTTCTTTTTGAAGAATCTATAAAAAGACGCCATTGCTCGGAATCATATTGGATTTTAAATTGACCCATCAGACCTACGAATCGATGCAATAAACCAACTTGTCTTCCTGGGCGAAGTAAGAAACGAACTCCTTTTCACGATGTCTGAACCATGAAGATGACACTCCTGGCAACAATAAATTCCTGCTTTTCAGCCTTGATCCGAGTAACTCAGCGGCATCTTTGGGAAGATTCAAGTCTCTTACCAAATCATTCATCTCCTCCTGAGAAAACAATTTTGGTCTTGAATCAAGTCAGAACTTGATTCGTCATCTGGTTCAGGTATGACTTCACCTTCATCGGAGCTAGGTATCTCTTCCAAGGTAGCAGGGGGCTTGGGTACTGGTATATCTGTGCCAACTTTGGACTGACAAAATATATAAAAGACAAGCTTTCGAGAGTGAACCTCTCTTCTTCAGGTCCAACATTTAACTGCTTTAACTGACAAACTGTCATGTTGCTTAGTATTGCTTCTGACCTGAGGAAGAGAGGTTCACTTTTGGAAAGCTTGTCTTTTACATATTTTGTTAGTCCAATAAGAAAGGTATCATTGCACACTGCAATACTACGTTTTTGTTTGTTTGACAATTTGACAATTTGACAATTATATATATATTAAGACTTAAGTTTGGATTTTTCATTAAATAAACTAATAAACTAAAACTAAAACGAAATTATAGACTAAAATTTTTCACATTATCTGCCTAAAAAGTTAATCAAGCAAAATTATCACATTAGACAATAGTACTTTATTGGCGGCTTTTTGTGTGCAGTATACAGCAACTTGCTGAATCAGACTAAGGGGTCTATTCACAAAGATGCCGAGGGCAGCCGAGTGAATGACCGATCAGAAGTGAAGTGAGCCGAACACTGTTCGTCTATTCACTTCAGGCTGGTACGGCTGATTTCAGCCGTATATCGGCTGAAATCAGCCGTACATCGGCTTGCTTCGTGTGGCTTCGGATCAGCCGAACATGCTCAGCATGTTCGGCTGACCCGAAGTGCAGAAGGAGTTCGACTCAGCCGATCCAACATCTGGATCGGCTGAGCCGAACCTCCGGCAGGCTTCACACTGCTGTTCGGGCTATTCTGAAAGATCCCGAACAGCAGTGAGAGAATAGCCGAATGCCGCCGAGCGGCATTTGGCTCGGCTGTTCTGCTCGGTCCCTCAGAGGCACCGAGCAGAACAGAAAAAGAGTGAAAAAAGTAGAAAAAAGTAAATAGAAAACGATTGTGCAGAGCTAGCAGTGACAGCTAGCTCCGCCCAATAGTTTCCTATTGTCCGGCGGCTCTGCTGCTGTAAAAAAAAAAAAAGTTAAAAAAATTTAAAAACTCTCCCTGGCGCCCCGGGAGCCCCCCGCTCCCGGCCGCCAAGGAGAGAAACACAGCTGTGTCTTTTTTTCTTCATTCTGGCACGAGCGATGTCAGAATAGAGAAAAAAAAAATTCCCATTCAAAAGCATTGAGAGTTTACTATTGGCTATTTCAATTTGCAATAGCCAATAGTAAACTAGCATTGTTCCCGCCCTCTGCTGGTGGACCTGGTGGGGAACTGCAAAAGAGGGCGGGTACAATGCTAGTTTACTATTGGCTATTGCAATAGAAATAGCCAATAGTAATGTCCCAATGCTTTTGAATGGGATTTTTTTTTTTTTCTCTATTCTGACATCGCTCCGTGTCAGAATAAAGAAAAAAGACACAGCGGGGTTTTTCTCCTTGGCGGCCGGGAGCAGGAGACTCCCGGGGCGCCAGGGAGAGTCAGATGCTTGGAGATCAGTGTCCCTGGTTAGCAACCAGGGACGCTGATCTCTCTGAAAGTGGCCGGAGCCAGCCGTAAGATCACGGCTGGCTCCGCCCAGCTGTCAGAAGCAGGCTGTCGGCCGGCCAACGGCCGGCCGCTCGGCCAGCTTCGTCTTTCAGCACGGCTCAGCGCTCGACTGAGCCGCTCGGCCGTGATCGGGAGCTGTACGGGCTATTGTGAATAGCCCGTACAGCACCCCCTCGGTTCTCCTGAACCAAAGGGGTCCTGGTGCCGAAGCTAGCCGAAGGATCGGCCGAAGCTACGTCCAGATCCTTCGGCAGCTTTGTGAATAGACCCCTAAATATATCATATAAGACTATTTAGTTACAGCCGTTTAACATAAATACAATAAAGTCCTACAGTCCTAATACCAGTTTTATCTTCAGACATTTTAAAATGTATTTCCATAGTTTTTATCACAAGTACTTGAATTTCCTACAAAATGATTATAATTTAATTGAGGCCAGATTAGTGTGGGACATTCTTCTAGCTCAGGAGGCTTCTATTCCTCAGAACCATAATGAACTAATAATGAACGTCCTTAAGTCATTAAATCAAATTTCATAAAAGGATGAACACTGCTTCTTTTATATTAAAGCAATTAAAATCACATACACAGTAACAAATGTTACAACACTATGATGAACTAAATGTTCCCTATATGCCCCACTATTTAATATGTTTTAGCAGCAGGGCAAAACTGTGTTACATGACTGAAATATTGATAGCAGAATTAAATCTGGTTTTGTCATCAACATAACACATTTTGTTTATATGCTGGCATCTATTCAGATTTGTCAAAGGGTTGTGTATTTCCAGTCCCTGTGTTGTTCTATATCATTGCCAGAAGTACTATCAGATAACCTTTATTTCCCTTATGACATTTTTTACCAATGCCCAGAAAAACTACACTATTGACACTTAAGTGCATGGATGATCATACATCAACAAGAAACAGATAAATCCACAAAAGCACTCCCAGGTATAACAGCAAAAAAAATGGCAGAGATATTTTCCACCCAAATTGCAATAGCCTAAACTCCAGCACAATTTTCTGCCTCCCTCCTTGTCTCACGTGATCTCCGATGCAGTGGCACCCAACACAGTGAAGGGAAGTCCTTCCAGGATTTCACTCAGGTGTGTCACAACTGAGCTAAGGAGGAGTCTATCAAAGTTTCCTTCGACTCTGCAATTTCACACCATATCTGAGTTCTGACAGATGGCAAGGCTGTAAGAAATCCTACCAGCTGCTGTGGTGGAGGGTGTGGCATTGGGATCAGGGGCACCCTGCAAGAGGTGCAGGGCACATGTCTTGCTAGTGATTTCCATTGTCCTGTCTGTTTGGGAAGTAGGGATGAGACCTGTAAAGTCTCTCTCATGCATCCTACTCACAGCAGCAGATTGAAGCCTTGCAGCTGTGTAGACTGTCTGATGAATTAACAGTTTTATATATTTTTTTAGATATGTTTGATAGAAATGATGTTTGCATTGAACATGGCCAACTGATATAAATAAACAAAACAGTTTTTTTGATCAGTGCTTTAATCTATTAGCTACCAGGTAGGGTTTCATGATCTGGTCATTTAAATATATCCCTCCTATATACAGTACTTGTTGTACTCTCGGATGCAGTGAGGTAACCATTGGCACTCTTGCATACTTTATACAGCCTTATGTGACGTTGAGTGCGTTCCAGTGCGTTCAGCCTCTGGAACGCACTGGAACACAACCCGGCCAGCTCACTTTGTTTTGGGGCGGGAGGGGGCATGGCACTGATGTGTCACGCATTCGGGTGATGGCAATTGCACTGTGGGTGGGGCGCATGGCTGCGGTGCCATTGACTTCAATGCGCAGCTACACCCCCTCCCGCCCCAAAACACAGTGAGCTGGCCAGGTTTCGTTCTAGTGCGTTCCAGAGTCTGAACGCACTCTTTATGGTGGGTCCCAGCCCTCAGGCTGGGACCCACTGCTCGCGAAGCAGCGCGGAGCCAATTCGCGAGAGCCAATTCGGTTATTGCGCGGGAGCCTGAAACGCACTGAAAGCCCATGTTAAACTAAAAAAAAAGCACACCAAATGCAGAGCAGATCCGGTCAGGTTTCTGCACACGCACGCTAGTCTTTTAGATGCGTTTTTTACGCGTTTATGGTTTAAATTATTATTATTTTTTTTAGTTTAACATGGGATTTCAGTGCGTTTCAGGCATTTGCATGATGTGGTTTTCGGGGTCCCCCGCTCCTCTGAGGGACCCGTGACCACGGCAAAAGAGCTCACAGTAGAGCAGTGGTTCTCAACCTTTATAGGGCCGGGACCCCTTGGTAACATTTGCCAAGTTGTGGTGACCCCCCAATGGTAAAATTTAGGGATGGTGCGGCTGCTGCAGTGGCATCTGGCGGGAGAACTGACACTGCTGCGCTATCATTAATTCCTTGTTATTTATTTAGTTTCCTCAAAAAAACATCGGTTTTGAGTGCAGTTAAAACTCTCGACCTGCATATCATGTGAACATCTAGCTTGGAAAGAGTTTATACCAAAGGTTTTATCTTATGTTCACTAGGAATATGAAATAAGGGCTCTTACTGGTCAGTAAATAGGCCACATTAAACTATAGTCAAATGTGTAATTTTATGATAGTTGTATGCTTAATATTATAATAAATAATTAATTTAAAAAATCTTTATAAATTATGTTGCACTGATTAATGTTATGTATACACTTGGTTTTAGATAGTGTCAACTCCAAGAATAAACAAATCACGATTAATGTCAATCATCTAATTTGCTGCTGTGGTTGCATGGGAGATGTAAGGCTTAAAATACAGAAGACCTTATTGACACATGATTCATAAAGGGTATTTGTAGCTGCTGGTGTTTATCCAAGGTTAATACATTTACCTTGTTAGTATTGCTTAAGAAAACAAAAAAAAAAAAAAACAAATGAAACATTTAAAGACTGTATAATGTGCCATATGAAATAAATAAAAAAATGTTGATGCCTTTTAGTATGTCAAAAGATAACAAAACTCAGTCTGTATAGCAAAATATCTTTTTTTACAGTTACGTCCTAAAAATTCCTATTCCTGGAATTCATTGCATTCTGAACAGAGGTCACCCACACTACTGTACAATATGTTAGAATAGTTAAAATGTCGCGCTATTTCATTAGCGCTGTTATCAGTTTAGGTGTCTTTGCAAGCATGTTGTATAAAATATCAATCAATCGAAAGTTTAAAAAAAGGTAGTATTTCCTGTTCTGAATAACAGTGGCATTGCATGTACAATCTGTGATAATGTTTTCCTTATTTTGTTTTTATTTTGTTTTAACCTCTGGAATTTGTTTTTATTCCTTCTCACATTATTGGGTATTCTTTATAGTTAACACAGATTCAGTGTATTTACTAATATGCCACTTGATTATGATTTTGAGTCGACCATGTAACTAATTTATGTGATGCTTGTTAATACAGACAAAAATGTTTTCTGATGCCCTGGCTGAAAAAAATCATAGATACATAGCTCTTTATTCACCATTCATTTAATATCTACAAGTGATGAGTGAGTGAACAGACTTTTGGTTTTGCGATGCACCAACCATGTTTCTGCACATATACCCTTGCAGTAAAGTACATACAAATACCCTTCTCACAGGTGTAAGATGAGAAATTTGTCTTTGTGGATAGATTGCTCAGATGATGACCTTAGAGGTGTAATTTTATTTGAGAGAAGTCAATAACAACTGCAGTTGAGTCAGTAAAACAATGCTAGGCTTCTTTAAAACAGACCCACTGGAAGCCATGAACGTTTACTAATCTGTGTCCACTATACTGGGATTGGATCAGTGAGATAAATCCTTACAAGTTACAAGAAAGTATTATAATGCACACTGATAAAATGAGCTGTAATTAACATATAAGTGATAGTATTATTGTGGGGCATGTAACTTCTCCAATTTTTTTTCTATTCACTATATATAATTAATATCTAAATATTCATGAAGGTATTTATGTAATTTTCTAAATTTGTGGTCATTTCAGTTTAGCCATTAGAATTAAAAATCAATAATAGTGCTAAATGTGCCTAACTGTATAATGCACAGGGCCTGAAACATTTAAAGCATATCTGAACCCAAAATTAAAAATGTCATAAATTGCAGTTTACTATTCTTTAGATGGGGTGGCTGCATTAGATTTCTTATTTAAAGTTTATTTTGTCTTTGTTTTGCCATAGTGATTCTTCAGGAACACAGTTTGTAATGATACTCAACTGTATCAAGCTTTTTTTCTTTTTTTTTCACCTGGCAATCCTGCAAATAGTACACTTCATGTCCCTGGGTGACTATACTCACTTACGTCACTGTATCTATGGAGGGAGCATTGTGTAACCAAGACTGGACTTCAGACAGGCCCTAAGTCTAAGAACAAACCAGCTCAGTTTATAGTTGTGTATAGCTGTGTATAACTTTTTTTAACCTAGACAAAAACAAGCAGTTAACCCTTGCAGTGCGGGGGTAGTCCCACTGCAAGGGTTAATCTTTTGCTCCTGGACTTCTTCTTTAACGGAAGAGAGATAACATAATCAATGCTTTTAGTTCAGCTGATAGGAAGTAACAAAGGCACTGCATTTCTGTCAAAAGCAACAAGTATTTTCAGTGCTTTCAGAAAATGTCCCTGGGCTGACAAACATAATGCAGCCTTCACATCTACGTACTGGCAAGCTACAATGTAATAAATTGTTGTTCTTGAGTTCAGATATTCTTTAATCATCAATGTACTGATCAAATTGGTATTTTTTTGTTATTTCAATTCCTGGACCTTCCGTCTTTTGGACATTTACACTGCTCCTAGGATTTCTAGTATGATATTGGAGGCAAATCCAACTATATCCATGGTTGCTATGGATTGTAGTAGTTTTTATTCTAACATAAATATAACTTTTGTTACACGTGCCTTTCCATCTGCTAGTTTATTGTATTCAAATTATGGGTGCAATCCATATAATAAAATTTTCCGTGTTTTGTTAGACAGCATTTTAAATGCATCTTATTGTTTATTCCGTGCTAAAATAATAACATAGTGTAGTGTAGATGAGATCTTTGCGTCTTTTAAAAATGTTACCCTAGAAGCTTATATATAAGATGTCATGCCCCAGCTGACATGTTGGGCTGAAGTATACTCACTAAACATATATTCTTTTTCTCATCAGTCTCTTATAAGTAAAGGTAAAGATAGCAAAAAGCAGTTTGATTCATCATCACTCCCATCTATGTTTTTCACAAGTGGGCCCAGGGGTATGTCAGCATCTGCCTACACATCCACATTTATTAGGAGACTGTTATTCCAAGCTGGTGTTAAGATAGACGGAACATTGGTAATGTCATACTTACTCATTTGTCATGATGTCTTTGGAGAGATTAGCTGTCAGATTAGAAAATATCCCTCAAAGCCTTTTAGTTTCGAGCAGCAGCAATTTTATGAGAATGTTAGATATTATTAAATCCTCATGCTAGTGAAGAGAACATACCTCACAGTTATATTACACTGATAACAAAATTCATCGTGTCCCTGAACTGTCTTCTTAGAGTGAATAACATCTGCACTCTCTGGCTCCGTATGTGCAGTTTATGATGTTCTTGGCAGCAAAATAAGATAACGAAACCTAAATTATTATATTTTATGCTACTACAACCTTGTGAGAGTTAATATTCTGGGTTATCAAAGAGCAATAAGATGCAGCTACTAAAAGCAATAATAAGATTTCACCTTTCAGCAGTTTAGGTGGGCAGTAAGAGATGATTTTTTATTGGTTACTGAGGGTTAATGCACTTTAAACATTACCCTATGCTTTATTAAATGTAATATATAGTTGTCCTGTATATATTTTCTTTTTTATTTATTATAGTCAAGACAAAAAAAAATGTGTGGGGTGGTAAATATTAAATATTGCACGTAAATATTTTGTATTTTATATACAGTCAGCATGTGGAACCAACAGCTCTTTTTCAAATGTTGTCCAATTTCATTAGTTCTCCTGTTGAATCCATCCTGTGGTTTACAGAGAGAGCATAAAGTCCATTTCCACCTTTATAAGTGATTAGCATTTATTGTGGTAATGTGCAGGTGCAGTGATGATGTATATGTGTGTACATTTTCATGACTCGCATTGCTGGCTTTTACATTTTTTATGTACTTTCTAGTAGGCCTGAGTCCTAAAAATGCAAAATTCCCTCCACAGGAAACTCAATCTGACACTGAGATTAGATTGTCTTTTACAGGTTTTAATGTAGATGGCCACCTCTATGTGAATCATCATTACAAGATCACTGCACACCTTCTCTGCCTCGGGTCATGCTGCACTGTTCAGGGGGTGTTGCCACTATGAATAATAATAAATGGGAGCTCAGAGAAATAGCGCTGTTTCCTCAGAGAAGCTTGTGCACAAGGGAAGCATAGTGGGAAATGTAGTTTTCGATGCCCTGCATTGTATCTCCGACCGTTCCCAAAGCCAGAAATTTTAAAAGTAGCCATAAGAAGATAAGGAGGTCAACTAACAAAAAAGTAAGTTTCTGTGTTCATATACAGCAACTGCCTGCTTCATGTACATTCGGTGGCATATGTTGTTTTTTTTTTAAATACCTTGTCAAAGCTAGAAATGGGTTTTAAGAAAAAGTTTGAAACCCTTCTTCACTATCCCTATGGTTCCATTTGAGGTTCCATTTAGAGGCAGAGGGGTAAATTAACTAAAGGGCTGGAAAATGTTCACATTGAAAAGTTAAATTTTACTATGCAAAGTGCATGCTCACTTAGCTTAATGAATATGGTGAAGCTGAGTTCACATTTATTTTTTACTGTAGATGACTAAAGTGATCACACTTATTCACAAAGCTACGTGAACATTATCTATTCCTTTAGTAAATCAACCCCCAAATGTCTAAAATGAAACAACTTCTGCTGTGCTTTCTCTTCAGAACTCTGGGAATCATTTTGCCTTATAGCAGTAATATTTTTCTATAGAATCATCAGCTACATTGAAGTATATTTAGTCTTTTCAATATTCACTAATCTTAATTGCACAAATCTAGACATGCTTTTTCTGGACAAATAATTTCTCATGTAAATGGGCTTTTTTAAAATCAGTTAAATTATTTATGTTCGTAATCAATGGGATCGACCACTATGGACCACTTTCTTCATACATAAATGTTGACTAAATACTATTTAAAATGTAACCTTTTTCCCTAAGAAGAGGACAGACTAGAAAGAAAGTGTAAAGAAGATAAATAGATATATGTTTCAATATGTTGCCATATTTTCTTTTTTTAAACATGATTCATTGGTATAGATCAGAAATATAGCATTTGCATTCATTGTCAAAAGACAGTAAACGTGTTTAAAATAAATTGTCAAAAAACTGCATGACCAAGCATACTAGAAATGTAAACTTCAAAATTGCCAACAGAAAGCTACAGTGTCCAAAATGTATTTCCAACATTTTCCAAAGTATCCAACTGTAATAAACACTACAACCACAAACCTTTTCCATCTCTCTGGTAAAAAATTTTTTTATTTTGTATTAGTTAACCCATGACTGAGGCCCTTTTTTCAATTTTTGCACCCATGTTATATTCCACATTTTAGGCCTGAAAATGACGTAAAACCCCCCAACATTATATATTTTCTGAATGCCAAGACCCTATAGAATAAAATGGTGGTAGTTGAAAATTTTTATGTTGCGCAATATTAGCGCAACTCCTTATTAAACCCCAAAATTTAGTGACAAATTTAATTAAATGCCCCAAAAAACAAAATTACCCATGCAGCGCTGAACACTGAAAAATGGCCTGGCCAGGTAGGGGATCTAAACACCTGGTCTTCAAGCAGTTAACAAAGACAAGTGATGTTAGTGTGTAAGATATAATACATGTACTATATGTGGAATAATTATGTTGGTTTTAAGTGTTTTTATGCAATTATGTAGTGTATATTTTACTGGATATAAGAAACATTTTATTCCTATTTGATGTGCACTTGTGTGTCTGTGTTAACTTTAAATGGAATAAAATGATGATGTATATGAACATACAACAATAAAAGCCCAACAGTGGCTCTCAACCTATCTCATTTTTTAAGTGGGGAAGAGTTCTCAGGCTTTTATTACTTGTGTTGCTCCTATCCCCAGTGGAATGCTTTCTCCTCACTTCCTATAACCCTGACTCCCTGTCATTGAGACAGGAGGTGAGGAAACATATCCCTTATAAAGACACAGACAGCAAAAAAAAACAAAAACCTGACAGTACTAACCCTTTTCTATTTTGTCCAAAATGAAAAAACATTTTGGATGCACTTGGACTTTAACCACTTTGAGACTTTGGCCATAGGAAATGTGCCCTATAAAACAAAATTTCTGGGGCATGTCTCCTATGCCGTGCTCCTTGCTCACCACCGTGGGTACCACAAACTTTATATAACAGATGGGATTGTATGACAGAGGTAGATGCAGCTGCTTCTATGTAAAATAACACTTGCAGATAGTGTCTGCAAGTATTACTGAAAAATATTATGTATGTATTGTTACATTGTAATTACTCATTTTCATTCATATGTAAATGAAGAGGATGCCATTTAAGCTACAAATGGCATACGTTAAAGCAACCTTACAAATAAGATGTGCTACTATTGAACTCCTTATTAACCCTAAGTTAACGCTAATCAGCCCTCATTAACTCCCTCCTCCCCTTATGGCCTTAGCTATTATTTTGCTCATTTCTTAATTTTACCTATTGACCTTCCTAAGCATTTAGTGTCAGGTGTTGTTTATAGCAAAAGATAGAAATGTTAACCAAGTTTATTGTTTTCTCCCTACTGCATTCTAAAAGTTCTTTAATTTAATCCACAATATGCAAAACCTGAGGCAACTGTAAGACAGTTAATGCTCTGTAATAGTTCACAAGCCTGATTAGCCTGTAATTATTATATCTGATGTCCAAACCAACAACGTGTGCATTCCTACTCCTACTCAAGCTAATGCAGCCAGTCTGCTGTATCTTTTCTTCTGATACAGCAACTTATACTAAACATCAACCAACATACAGGCTACGTATCCTCTATGACACTTGTTTTGTTTTCTAAATATTCTTGTAACTGTGGACCAAGATGAGTTTTTGTTAACATATCTTTGCCCTTCAACATACAATCAACATTGCCAATAGCTTGTTTGTACCATTTGTGCTGTAAATTACATGTGTGAAAAGAGGGAACATGGAATGGCTCCTAAAGTGACTAAATTAAATAGTCTTTTAGAGAGTTAGTTTATAAGCTTTTACTATATATTGATCAAATCACTTCTTTATCTGAACTGCCTAACTTAAAGAAGAACTTTGATTTTGATGGGCAGCAAGAACTGTATATTGATTGATGCAAATCTTTTAACAGAAGGTAGAAGCAACTTGATCCATTCAAAGGACCTGGGTGAGAGACCAGTCGCTGCTATGTTGTCTAAAACCAACAGAAACAATACTTTATTTGAGGCAGGCTTAATTTCCACCTGCGAGATAAAATCTTGACGCAACATCAGTAAGAAGTATAAATAAAGTATACCTTTACAAAAGACATAGAGTTCTGTATATATTACTCAGGGGGTTATTCACAAAGGAGCCAAAGGATGATCCTGATCCTTCGGCTCTCTTCAGCCACCGGAGCCCTTCAGTTCAGTTGAACCGAAGGGCTACTGTACGGGCTATTCACAATACAGCAGCTGAAGGTGACCGAGTGGCTCACCAGAGCCAAAGACATTTGCTTCGGCTCGACTGAGCTGAAGTGTCAGCCAAAGCGGGGCGAACGGCCTGCTGAAGGCTGGCCTTTCACCCCGCAAATGGCAGCTCCGCACAGTTATAATGATAGATCAGGATCCCCAAATGACCTGGGGATGCTAAACTCTCATTAAACAATAACAACTGGGCGGAGCAGGCCGTAACGTGAAAAGCCGAACATTGTTCGGCTGGGTTATTAACTCGGCTGCCTTCGGCAACTTTTTGAATAACCCCCTTAGTGTTTAATTTGTTTTGCACAAGATCTTCTTTAACTGTCCCACTAGAAAAAATACAGTTTTAATCACAGTAACACAATTCAAGTAACATTCAAATGTTTCTTGAATTGTGTTTGTTGGCTTCCTTTGTAGATAAATGCAAAAAGAAAATATGCTACTGAAAATGTTGATTTCTAACTCCTTTTAGTTTTATTTGGACCAACTTGTGAACAATTAATAGTATCTTCTATAGTTCCCCTGATAACAGTTGTCTGCCATCTGTAGAATCTAAGCACTCATTTGGCAGGTATAAAATATTCAGGTGGGAATAGTACAGAGTTTATGACAATTTGCTGAGCAAGGGTTATGGCAGTTTTCTCTTTTTGGCACATTTTCAGAGACTTTTCAAGATTGACTTCTCCTGTTAAAATGTGATTGATGTATATTGCATTTTAGGAGGTTTGATTTCATATTTGACATTTACTGCCATCTTTGCAAATGCTCTAAAGAGTACACAATATGAAAGATTTATCAGCGGCTGCCTATGATGAATATATGACTATTACTCTGCTTCATTTTGTAATGGAATCTGATTTACAGTGACAAATGCAGATACATTTCAATTCTAAGGCATTAAATTTAACTGCAGAAACATTATGCTTTTTTGTGTTCTCAGGAAGGCATTTTAAAGTATTACACGTTAGTCAAATAAGGCAAAGAAAAATTCAGTTCTTCCCATGTATGGCAGTTCCATGCTTATGGTAATATTACAAAAAAGTGTGTACATAATAATAGTAACAATGTAAGGTATATTAATCCATTCTGTTTTATATCTAGAGTTGGCTACAATGTTAAATACTCAAAATAAATCAACCTTTCATGACTAGGGTGGCCACCGTTGCACTTCTGACATGTGGGTCACTGCTTCTGCTTCTAACATGTGTTAAACAATTTGGATTTAGATTTTTTGCTATCTACTGAATTTGACCTCTTGAAAGTTGCCAATGATCTACTAACTGCAATGCATAAAAGACACTGGTCCATAAATATTCTTCTTGATCTATCATCAGTCTTTACATAGGCTGTGAAAAGGTCTCACTTGTGTGGTATCCTCATACTCGGGATGATTAGCAGGATGTATTTTGGGGTGTAGTTCTATGTATGCCTATGTTGTGCATTAGAAACATCTTTTTAATTGATTATTACGATTATTTATTTGCAATGTTCTATAACAGAATGCAGGGGAAACAGTTTTTTTCTTCAAATATTTTGGTACTGTTTTCTTTATGTAGTTAAAAAAAACTCCCCCCCCCAAAAAAAAAAATTAAAAAAATTTTGGGTACAGTATTGCATGAATATGAATAGTCAAAATATCTAAGTGCTGAAAAATGAAAAATGTCCTGGAAAGGAAGGGGGTCTAACATGCCAGTCTTTAAGTGGTTAATCTCATACTACAGCAAACTCTCCCGGGCGTTCCGGGAGTCTCCCGCTCCCGTTCGCCCAGGAGAGAAACACTGCTTTTTCTTTTTTTCTTTATTCTGACACGGAGCCGTGTCAGAATAGAAAAAAAAATGCCCATAGGAATGCATTGCTAGATTCCTATTGGCTATTTCAATTTGCAATAGCCAATAGTAAACTAGTATTGCACCCGCCCTCTGCTGCAGTTCTCCATCAGGTCCATCAGCAGAGGTGCGGGTGCCCGGGAGAGTTTTTTTTTTTACGGCAGCATAACCACCGGCCAATAGAAAACTGTTGGGCGGAGCTAGCTGTCATTGCTAGCTCCCCACAATTGTTTTCTATTTATTTTTTTGTACTTTTTGTACTATTTTTCTCTTCTGCTTGGTCACTCAGAGGGACCAAGAAGAACAGCCGAGCCGAATGCCGCTCAGCTATTCACTCTATAAGAATCTATAAGAATCTATAAGCATCTATAATCATAGACCGAACAGCAGCGAGTAGCCTGCCGGAGGTTCGGCTTAGCCTATCCAGATGTTGGATCGGCTGAGTCAAACTCCTTCTGCACTTTGGGTCGGCCGAACATGTTGGGCATGTTCAGCCGACCCGAAGCCACGTGAAGCCACCCGATGTACGGCTGATTTCAGCCAATATACGGCTGAAATCAGCCGTACCAGCCTGAAGTGAATAGCCGAACTGCGTTCGGCTCACTTCGCTTCAGGTCGGTCATTCACTCGGCAGCTTAGTGAATAGACCCCTAAGTATTGTACACTCTATTGTATGGCAAGACTATAATAGCAGGTGGCATTTCTTCACAATAAGGTACCAACAATAACAAATTGGGGTTTAAAAGAACTGTTCCTACTGCTTTTAGAATCCTATACTACACTACATTGGTAGTACAACCCTTCATTGCAGAATGTTGAGAGAATGTTCTCAGGTAAAAGGTTGGCAAAAAACAGGTGCACTGTCTTAAGGGAGAACAGTGTGTAAAGAAAATATTGGAATTCACAAATGTACACTGTAAAAATATTTGCAAGATGAGCAAAATCGTGGGTGTATTCCTAAAGCCATAATAAATGCACACTTTCCTTACTAGAACACTGCTTAAAGTGTAAGTCAAGCCAAAATAAGGTTGGAAAGAGTAAAAAAAAACCCTGTCAAGCATTTTACTGCTATCCAGGACCCAGTTAAAGAGATTTTCCCTCTGTCCTGGATACAATGGTTTAATAGACAGAAAGTGAGGGATAATCTGCATCACGGACACAGACAGCAATAAAAGTCCAACAGGAATTCTATCCTTACCCTACTCTACTCTAAGGACTCATTCACATGGGTGTGCACAGGAGGGACAAGTGCGGGGCATAATTGCGTGCAACCGCCTGTATATCCCTATGGGAGGACCCGGCTGTATGCCGATTATGAGTCAACCTGATCCTGCATATCCATGTGGGTCTAAGTGCCCGCACTTGGATGCAGACATTGTGCATCCAAGTGCGGGCACCTGGATCTGCACGGATATGCAGGTTTGTGTCAGCAAACAGCCATGAGCAGCTGTGTGCGTGAACTATAAAGCAGTGGCATTGAGCTGTAAAAAGAAATACTTTTTTATTTTGGTCTGTGATTCTGTAGAAGAGTTCCCCTCACTTAGTGCCTTGTAAAACTGGACAAAAATTGCTTGCGGCACCTGACAGAATACAATGTAAACAGTGGGATTCCTTGATCGATGCTGTTTGTGTTGATGGAGGAATTGGGTCAATTTTTTTTGTTCAGCCCATGGGGGAA
>NW_017308730.1:20100-53923 GCF_000935625.1 Nanorana parkeri | reverse complement strand
AGGGTACAAAATACATTTTGAATAACATATACAATGCAACAAAAACTGATGCAAGCGTGCAATCGTAGATTACAAAAACATGTTGCTACAGAAAGTAAAAGAAACCCAAAGAAGTTTCACAAAAATATTAATAGTCAAAAGGTAAGAACTGAATTTGTATGCCCATAAAAGATGAACAGGGAAAGTTGTTACAAGTTATTTGGAGATATCAGATATATTGAAAACATTCTTCTCTTCATTTAGGTACTATATGACTGTATTTTTTTGGGCTGCTTAACGGTGGTCTCAGTTGAACTAGCTGCACATCAATTTTATCAGACAGCTGTCTGTCATGCCCCAAAAGCAAGCTGGAATGTCCCTTCTCCATTCAAAGAGCACACAAGTGGGGGAGGTATCATGATCTATCAAGGTGTCTTGGACGAAGACCCTGCTATCTGTTGCTAAACCTGGAGCTGCCGGTTAAATCTGTTCCTCTGTCCATCCATCCCTGGTGATGGCCATTGCCACACTGTAATTGGATAACAAACAGTGGTAAGAGGGTTCGCCCTGCTGACACTTTCATGATCCTGTGAAAGGGGCAAGGAGAATCCAGGATGAGCCCCCACATGTAGCACTGACCACCAGAAAAACTGGAAATGAGGTCCAGTTTAAATTGAGTTCCACTGGCAAAAGAAAAGCTCTGGCAATAGTAGCACAAGTTTAAGATACACAGGGGTGGCCAAAGGTTACTCACCGCTCACCTGCCAATCAGATGTCCTCTTGACAGCAGTTTGTCTACTAATAACTGCTTCAGCAGGCTGGATGAAGTTGGATACAACACTGGCTGCAATATCCCAAGCTGGATCATGATAACCACAGGACAGGCCACACCTTCGCTGGGTGTCTCTGCACTGCTAGCACATTTTCCAGATGTCAGGTGAAAGGTAGCACAACAACCTGGGGCTCCCCTTTCAAGCCTGCATCTTATCTCCTGGTATCCTCGTGGCTCTCTTTATTATTATTATTATACAGGATTTATATAGCAGCGCTTTACAATATTACAATATGAATTACAATACAATTCAAGACAAGATAGTAAGGAGGGCCTTGCCCGTGAGGGCTTACAATCTTCTACACTGTCATTGTGCTTTCCCACAGTCTATGCCACCGTCCTCCCCAGTCAGTGGGCAGAATTAAAAGTTCCCAAGCCACCAAACAGCCAATCCGAGTCCTTTTTCCTTCTGGTCTATCTGTCAACTCCTCCGGGCAGGGCTACGTGCAGTTTTGTGGAGATAATGATGTCCGAGTTGTATAGCTTAAATGGGCTGAAAGGTAGGACGACGTTACATTCATTTGGTTGAGCACATTAACATAGGCTAAGCAACTAACAAATATGAAGATATTTTCCCATATGAGAGCACACTAACAATTCTGGATGTGCATGTGGCTGTTGGTGCATAAAGAACTAATAACATAGGTCTACTCATAATCTATAAACAGGGACTAAACCTGTTTTTTATGTTTGTGATGAAATAATTATATAGGAAAAATGTTTTAAAAAGGTAAAAGTGTATGATTCAAAAATAATATCTTGGTGCATTCTTCTCACATAATATCACTTATTCTGATTTATTTCATGCCACCAGTTGTATGTGATCTGTAACCGATTGTTATGCTCTTAATGCATTTACTGAAGTTCCACTGCAAAATGTCAAGATGAAAATTCACCAAGTCTACACAAAATTATTCTACCTACATTATTTTTGGATGTTTCACAGCTTTCTGCTTGGCTTCAGTTTATTGACTTTCTATTTGGTGCTCAGTATTTCCAAATGAATGGATCTGACATGTATTCCTCTCTAACTGAATGCCTGTAATGTGAATTGCTGCTCCCTAGCACTATACATGTTAGCAAGCATTGTTTCTCATGCTCTAATTGAAAGTGACACGTAGGCAAACTGGTAAGAGAGCATATTGGGCATATGCTTGTTAATGAGAGCCTGCACCTTTGGGACAGGAAAGTGAGATGAAAACTGAGAAATGAAAAGTGATCTCAACAACTAACATTGTCACTGAACATTCCTCAGTTTGTCTCCTGGGCTTCAGTTTAGCTGCTCATTGCTATATATGTGTCAATCTGTAACTTCCAGGTGATACGCTCCCAGTGGATGCTGACAAATTGGCTGCCCTCTTATGACTTGGACACTTCTCATGCAAGGCTAAGAATTCAGTTTCATGTCCATCTGTTTTTCTAGAAGTAAAACAAGAACAAGCATGGCATATTAATATTTTTTTTAACCTATTTAATGACACTGTTATACATATGCACAGCACTTCATCATTCTTGAAAGAAATTCCATTCTACAAGGGCATTAAAAAAGTTAATAGTCTTGTAGTCATCTTCTAATAAAAATACTAAGCACAGTAAAGCATATTTAAACCCAAGAATACAAATGTAATACAAAATAGACATTTGGTGAATGGGTTGAGGGGGTGAGTAGTAGGGATGCATCTGTATGTTTCATATTTGAGATGGCCTTTTGACTATTTGATCCATCTAGTAATCTAGATGGATTCTTAAAGTGACATACACACTCAGTACTTATTGGGGTGATTTACTAAAAGTTGCTGTTCACTTAAAAGAGAATTAAGCCAAACCTTTTTTTGGCTTTAGTCCACTTTTGGGTCAAGGACTACATTTAATAATCTACACCTCTGACCCAAAGCCATCATCTAGTGGGTTACTGCCTGATATGTGACAGCACACAGTGCAGTTGAGAAAGATCCCAACAATATCCACCCTGCTGCCTGATTCACAGCTGACTCTGGCTCTGCCTTTTTAGAGCCATAGCCAGCTGTGCCTGCCCCCTCCCTTGTCTGTCCCTCCAATGAGTGCTGGAGGAACAGAGAAGGGGAATCCCTGCAGGGAGTGTGGGCTGACAGTCACCACTCTCTACTGAGAAAAAGACTGTAAAATGAGCAATCAGTGGTTCTCATTCTATAGAGCCGCCATTGTAACAAGCAAATATGTAACTGGCAAGTATTGGGAAGAGTACATTTTACTCTCCCAATACTTCTCCTTTAACAAAGCGAAAATTTACTGAGCTAAGTAAATATAGTGAATATGATCTTCAATTCAATCAATCATATCCCAGCAAAAATCATAATTTTCTAGTCACACATGAATGGGTATTGAAAGTGAACACAGGTTCACCTTATTTACTAACGTTCACGTTGCAAAGTGAACAACCTTCCTTTAGTAAATCAACAAACAACTGGGTGTATTATGTGATGTGATCTGGACATGTAAAGTGGAAAAGATTTAGGTTGCTTTAATGTGAACAAAAATGAAATAGTTTTACCTTTTGAAACAGAATAATTTTAACTACATATATAATTTGTGAATTTTACATATATCTGTAATGGATTCAAATATTATAGTACCTGCAACATCCCAATATAAAGTTTTCTTTGGTTACTATGTACCTAATGCTCTCTAAAAGAGAAGAATTCATTCTGATCTTAGAAAACATAATTATATCTCATTTTACTTTAAAACCTTAAGAGGAATGAACTGTACTGCAATGAAATAACATGTATACAGGTTATCACACACCTTACATTATATTGTCATTTTTCTGCAGAATTTTCACCATTAACTGCAATCCAGTAAACTATATTTGTCTGCTATCAGGCCCCTTGAGGATGTAGATGATCTAGATCTTATCAGTGCTCACTTTCTTGAACATTCTGTTGAACATGTTCAATCTAATTTTTGTGTATTCTAGCCCTGATATTCCATTTTGAACTTTATTGCTTAAAGTATTTTTAGATTTACAATGTCCATTTGGGAACTGCCTCCTGCAGGCGAACAAAAATGTAATAATAATAGAGAACATAGAGACTCTGTTCTAAATTCCTTATAGAAAATTTAAATATAAAAGGTATTTTTATTCTATGTGTTATCAGTATGGTTAAAGATGCAGAGCTACTAGTTTGTGGTTTCAAAACCAATCTGCATGGGTTTGCTATGTTTGCAGTGTCTTCCATTTTTTTTCCTAGTACAGGTTTGCAAGTGCAAAGCTGGCCATACAGCTCAATTTCAGCCGACACGCACAAATTTTGAGCGGTGGATGGCCCTGCCCACACCACCTGATTAAAAAAAGTAAATTTTTCAATTGACTTTTGTCAAAGGAGCCGATTAGAAAAGGACAATGATTCTACTGTGTTAAGTGTTAAGCTGGCCATAGACCTTACAACCATCGCAAGACTTTTGTCTTGCGATGGATGTAAGGTAATTAAACAAACGTACGATCTGCCCATCTTGGACAGGCAGATCGTACTTGCGACCATCCCAAGCCCGCTCCGCTGAGGGGCGGGCTTCCGATGACGGCAATGCAGAACGGGCAGTGTGCGCCATGTGCGCACGGATTTCCCGCGAATATCGTACGATAATCGGCAGATGTATGGGCACCTTTAGCAGCATAGCTGAATAAACTGGTAAAAAATTATCCTGATTTTGCACTATATTTATTGTATTGAAATTATTATTATCAGGACGAAGAAGAGGACGATGACAGGGAAACAGGAAACTCTTAAAGAGCAAGTTGTGTCCAAAAAAAAAAAGGCAAGCACTGTGCATGGGACTAGTCCCCAGCAGTGCCTTTGGTCTTCCTGCAGCTTATCTTTTCCCCCTTACTGACTTACCAGGCCTTGTTCTGCACTGTGTCTCTGGGTGGAGGCAGCCTTTTTGGCAGGGGACAGGGCTTTCATGCCTAATATCATAGCTGCTCCTCTGAAGAATGGGGATGCAATGATTAATAGAGGAATAATCTAGAAGCAGAAGCAGAGGTTGAGAAACCATAGAAGCACAGGATGAAGCAAAAACAAGGGGATACTTGTCTGCAGATCCCCAAAAACAGCCTTCTCTCCAGCAAGAACAGTGAGCAGCAGACTGGGGATATCACTAATTCTTACTTCAAATCTCATAAGACTAGCAATCAGAGGCAGTAGTAGTTTAGATTATATCACACTAAAGATATACGGGTATGAACAGGAAGCCCACTGCACAATTAAAATTTCTAGATGTTCCATATAAAATAGCAAATCTTTACTTTTTAAATTTAGGTCCACTTTAAGCAGAGACACTTATTCATTAGTCACAAACTGTCAAATGACCTAATAAATATATTTTCCTTTGTTTGTATTTAAGCTGCATTCACACCTAGGCGACAGCGGTTTTCCTCGTCTCTACACACGATTTTGCTGAACGTTTTTGTGTTTTTTTGTGTGCTTTTGTGCTCGTGTTATGAGCATACATTACGTTGCAAATTTTTGTGAGCAGATCGTGACACATTGATGTGTCACAAACACAAATTTTCAGTGCTTCTATTAAAGCCTATGGGGCCAAGAAATGCTTAATCTGCCAAAAAGAAGCTCATGTACTTTTTTCCAGCAACAGGCATTTTGAGATACAAGGCTCAAATGTGAACATGGACATAGAAATTAATTGGATTTTGTTTTGGGCATTTTGTTTTTGCGTTTTGAAGGGCAGAAAACACACTACAAAATGCTAGGTGCGAACGGAGCCTTAAAGCTAAATAGCTACCCATTATAAAAGAGTACACATTGCATACATTTTAAGATTTTTTTCAATCAGCCTTTGGTCAGATGAAAAAAGTGCAACAGATTTCGCCATCTACGCTAAACTGGGTGGATGGAGGAATCTCCCACTGGGTTAAGCTTTAGTATCTTGCTAGTCAGCCCTGCTGGCTGTCAAAATACCTGAACAATCTGATTGGATGCAGGCATTGTTCAGGTATTTTGACAGCCAGTGGGGCTGACTAGCAAAATACTGAAGCTTGGCCCAGTGGAAGATTCCTCCATCCACACAGTTTAGCGTAGAAGAAGAAATGTGTTCCACTTTTTCCATCTGATCATAGCCTGATAGAAAAAAATCTATAGAAAATCTATAAGGCCAGCTGTAGAGTAAGGATCAGTGAGAGTGCATTATTTGTGTTCCCATGTTGTTTTTACAGCCTCTCACTTAAATTCATATTCATGTCTCATAACACAGGGATGACGGGCGCAGTTCTTTTCCCATTACAAAATAATTCCTTTGTTCACAAATTATATTGCTGTGGAAACAATTATTGATTGACAGTGCGCTGTGCAGAAGGTATGTATTTCTTGCAAGTTAAACCATCAGGAGTTAGAGGTAAAAGAATATGTTACTGTCTACATAATGTTATTTGGAGATCTGTTCTGTTGTATAATTAAAAAGCAGGAGAAACTTTTTTTCAGCATTGTGTAAAACATATATGCTGCATGACACTTAAGATAAGTGTTCGTCTAGATCTTGATTCGAATGCTTCTTACGTACCACATTTCCCCCTATGTGTTGTTTGTTGTAAAGTTCCATACAATATCGTGCTATAAGAGTTATATTTATAGAACAGCTAAGAAGGAGAAGTTCAGCAAATTTAATCTCAATAAGGTTTGTTGTAGACTTTACAGCTTCAAATTATGGGTCATTTCTGTAGACAGACTCCTTTTAGTATCTCTAAACTGCTATCATCATAATTACACTCTAAAGACCAGTAGGAGACTACTGGGCAATGTCAGGGTAGTTAGCGACTCCAAGCATTGGGACAACATAAGCAGAAGGAGTTACCAATTTCAAAATCAGGGTCAGAAACCTTAAGATCAAGAGACAAAATGAGCAATCAAGACATAAATCAAGCTAGGAGATTAGCCAGGACAGAACAATATTACAGACACACAAACACCACAGACCTGCCATCCAACACCTTTTGTCTTATCACTTTTTTATATATACTGGTTTGAGTCTGAACCTGAGCTCATTCCTAAATATGAACATATGAAAGTACTCTCATTTACATCTTTTTTTTTTAATGTAATCTTTATTTCGGAGTTTTCATACATTTATGACAGAGAAAACATGGAAAACAAGGATATTAGGGTCATACAATCAGAGACAATACAGTCCGGATTAATCAGTTAGCTGAGTGCCATCTGGCCCAACTTATACATGTTCAACCAGGTTTTTCCGGCTGGTCATGATCAATGAGGTGTCCGGCGCCATATTGGCTGCGGCCCTGTTGCTTGTCCTCCGGTCATGGAGGAACATGTCCAATGCTCCCCTTTGGGGCCGGGGGGTGTTCAGATGCCTCGAGGAGGTCCTCCGTTTACCTGCCATCGTCGGTGGTTCAGCGGGGAGTGTCGGATGGGTTCGGATGCAGAGGGTAAGCACGGAGCCGAGATTAAGTGCGGCTGTCCTCCATTGCGTCCAGGCCATGCCCCTCCTCTCATTTACATCTTGGTTTGCATACCTACCATTCAAATGTAGTTACACCATCAGTAAAAAATTAAATGTGGAAGTAGCATTTATATGTAAATGCGTTTAGTTTAAGTTTTGGCAGTTTACCATTTAAGACATCTCATAATATGTCAACACCTGTTTAGTCAGTGTGGGGGGATAGTTGGTGTGGGGGCTGGGTTGCTGAGGTGGAAATACTGAGGCCTTTCCTTTTAGCCACTGGGAGGACTCAACTTTCTCTGTAGGTTATACAACTCAGGAGCTTTTCTTCTGGACTCTCTAGCTCCACCTGCTTACCAGCTTTAGTAAATCTGCAATCAACCCAGCCTCAAAATGCTGGGCACTTTCTGTGCTCTGAGCCCATTTACTTGGGTTAGTTTCCTAGTGTGCTGCCTTTGTATTGACCACTGGATTTTCATTGTGACTTTAGCCTTTTTTTCAACTATCCTTCTGCCTGCCAACTTTGTACCTTGCTGCCTGTTCATGTTTAGACCTCTGCCTGCTTCTCTACTACCCTCCTCGGTCCTGGTTTTGTACCTTTCTGTCAGTCTGTTGCTGATTCTGCTTGCCTGGCCCTGTCTTTGCCTTCGGATTCTATTTACAGCAGGTACCTAACACATCTATTATAAATTATTGTACAATGATCTAGAAGAAAATGTCAAAGAAAGGAATGCAACTTTATTGAGCAGCTAAAAAAAGGACTTTTTATTCTTACAAGAGAGTGCAAAATCTTTAAAGGCATGAGCTGGTTCTAGATATGTAACTAATATTTTACACCATGGTAGAGCCTCTTAGTAGTGATTTTGAGCTAGCAATTCCAGAGGATTTTTATGCATAACTATTTGTCATAACTACAGTTTACAGTCATTGGCTGTACGTCCAGTTATACAGAAAGCTCCACACATCCAAATTTAGTTGCTCTCAGACAAAATGGGAGCTATTGTCAATAATTTGATTTACCTAGGGCAATAGAAGGATTTAAAGGAGATTTTTAAAAAGTTCACTATGTATCTATTTATGTGGGTACCTCTAACCATGATCACACAAATAACTGCCAGTGTTAATGCTGAATCTGAAAGGGCCTGATGGAAAAGCATCTTTTGTGACCAAAATACCTAATTGTGCAGAATTGAATACCAAAAAAAGCTCATAATATTGCACCTTTTAGTTGGAAAACAATGTAGTAACTTTATCAGCAGATAACACTACCACAAACTTTAGAGGGTTACTTAGAGAAGGTCAAAAAAAATGTGCACACCAAAGTGAAAAGATTTTTGTAATGTGAGATTATATTGCCTTGGTTGTCCTGCACAAATTGTACACCACTGTGCCAGGACAGCACATGGCACGCATTCCAGCTGAATATGTTCTAACCAAAATCTTTGGGTATTCTCATGTGTTCACGTATAGTGTTGAGAAACTAAAAAGTTTGTGTGGTTTTGTTGGACAGGACAGTACAGTGGCTCTCTACGGTGCCTACTTTAGAACAGGTTCTGGTAGCATAAATCTATCAGATCCTATTTTTAACTGAGAGAAATGGGTCAGTGGTTCTCCACAGACTTTTTTAACCCAACCACAGAACTGGAGTAAACATTTGTACAGGTAAATCTACCCTTTTTCACTACTATCCACTTTCAGAAAGAAAATGTCTGCACAATATGAGGATGACTTTATGCCAGCATTGGTAAACATTTTTTTGGAGAGACAGTTTGGGTAATAGTGATCATAATGTAATTACATTTGCTTTAAGTTGCAGATAAGAGATGCATGTTAGTATGGAAATAATTTTAAATATAAAAAAGGCTAAAATCACTAAGCTGCTTTCTTTACTGTATAATATTAAAGAGAAACTTTACCCATATCTTTAAAATAACAACAAACACACCTTTAGAAATGTTTAGTAATGACAATCTACAAACACATACTTCTAGATAATTGCCGGCTTTGTATTCTGTGCATACCTTATTTTTCTTTCCCAGTCTTCTGACAGTGGCCATTTTTACTAACGGCCGATTACCAGCTCTCCATTTACTTCCAGCACATCAGCCCAGGGAGCAAAATGCCTCTCTGAGGTCTCATGAGATTATAGATGAGATTTCCCAGCAATGCACTGTGGATGTAACCTTCCAGGATGCAACGCTTGCGCACATTACATCACTTGTGCCAAAATGGAACAAGAAGTGGATAAACTCTATTTATAAGTAAATGAAAAACATGTTTGTGTAACTAATTAATTTAATACGATTTTTAAATAAGCATGCAGAGCTGCAAGCTGATGTGATTTTTAGTAAAAGGGGGTAAAGATCCACTTTAAATGGGGTTAAATATTCTTAACAAGGAACGCAGAAGACAAGCGGTAGTGTTTCAAGGACAATAAATATAAAAGAATATGATTAAAATGTATGCGGCTCAATTAAACCCTCCTACAACAAACTAGCCTATACTTGGGGGGCGGTTGGGGTTGCCTTCCACTGGTCAAAACACATAAAACGTGCACACACGGAGGTTGAACTTGATGGACCTGTGTCTTTTTTCAACCTTAATGTAACTATGCTCAATCTAATAGCCAGCAGTAATAAAAAGTGGCTTAGTGCTTAAAGTTCCATAGCTGTGTTAGTGATAAATATTAAATATAGGGATGCACTGATTCAGTTTTTTTGATATCCAGTACAGAATATTTTTTTTGGTACTCGCCGATACTGAAACCGGTGCCATGTGCCCCGATTATCAGGAAGGCTTCCTGATTTCCTGGGAAGCTGGTGCTCTATCGGAAGAACACCGACTTCACTTCCCAAGGCCACCTGGCTTCCTGACCAATTAGGAAGCTGGGCGGTGGGTCATTGTCAGGGTACCATGCACAGACGTCCTCACACCACATGCAGGTACCCACGCAGGATGACCAAATTAATATGACCACACTGGATAGGGTTATATGCACACAGTTTATTTGTTACACAGCAAACAAAACTACAAACTCCCCCCCCCCCAAGGTTTAGCAGTGAAGTAACAAAAACCACGGTTGGGACAAACACACCTACAGCCAGGGGGAACAGCAACAAGGAGGGGTAACAGGACTGCAGATAGACAGCAGGCCTCAGGATACAGGAAGAGTGGTCAGGTACAAGCCGGGTCGTTAACAGGAGGGCAGCGCGGTACAGGATTCAAGGAGAGTGGTCGGGTAACAAGCCGGGTCGTTAACAGGATGGCAGCGCGGTACAGGATTCAAGGAGAGTGGTCGGGTAACAAGCCGGGTCGTTAACAGGAGGGCAGCAGCACAGTACAGGAACAGGATCCAAAAAGAGTGGTCGGGTAACAAGCCGGGTCGGTGACAGGTTTGCAGATAGGTAGCAGGGTTCAGGTAGCAGGGTTCAGGTAGCAGGACATGGGAATCAGTCAGGTGCAGGAGACGCAATACTGCGCCAGCTTCCTGACTGCAGGGAGGGCTTAAGGTTCCTGACAGTTCCTGGCTGCTGGAGACACCCGCAGGCGAGCACAGGAACTGCAGGACCTGGCTCCAGCGCCACTTGGGGGTGCGCTGGATCCTGACAGTCATGACCTGCCTCCCGGCTTCCTGATTGGCAAGGAAGCTGGCATCGTTTGTTGCTAGGCAGCCTGGCTTCTTGACCAATCAGGAACCCAAGAGGTGGGTAAATTACATGCTGCCGGGCTTCCTGATTGGAAAGGAAGCTGGCTCCCTCAGCACTGCCGCCCAGAGAGAGATCTCAGAGGTAAGTATTGGAGAATTTGGGCAAGTACAAGAACTTGCCCAAATACTCAGTATTGGTCCTGATACCGATACTAGTATCAATATCGGTGCATCCCTAATTAAATATGTATGTGCAATATTTTTAGTCACTTGTAACCTTAATTATCGTTTAGTCTAATTTTACATTTATTCACTTGTATTCACAATTCTTTTTTAGCCAAATTAAGACAATATTGTAAAGCTCTGTAAATTGTTGGATTTACAATGTACACGTTACAAATTAAAATATTTAATTATTCCTTTTCTAACATTGGCGTACTGGGGAATGGATTTCACAAACATTACAATGGCACCAAACTCAGGAGTTAAATGTTAAAAATGCATTCAAGTGCCCTAACTATTAACAATAATGTAGCTTATTTGTGTAGCAATCAGCTGTCCTTCCTTCTGGAGGTTGGCTACTTTGTTCCCCATGGTCTGTGTGTGTGTGTTGTAAAGTAGCCAAAGTAGCCACCACTCCAAGCTCACTCCTGTGATGGACTACAATCTCAATACATGAGGTTGTAGTCCATCAAGGGAGTGAGCCCAGTGGTACAGAAGGAAGGACAGTGTGAATTCAGAGATGATTTGAGGATCTACAGCCGAGTGATGCACAAATAGGATACATTTCTGTTAATAGTTAAGGTTCTTGAATGCATTTTTAAGATTTAACTCTTTAGTTTAGTGTCACTTTAAGTATGGCTATCATTGAGCAACAGTAATTAAACTTTGGTAAATTTTTCCAGGAATGGGGGGCGCTAAATACCGAACCCGGCGTAGAGATGATGGGGCCCGCCGGCCACCGTCTACTGAGTGAAGAGGGAGACGGGAAGGAAGAAGAGGCCCGCAGGCACATCATGGGGCAGCCATGGGGCCTTGGCCGGCTGTGAGGACACAGCAAGCAGCCGCCTGAGCACACAGACACTGTTTTTTTTTCTTGCAGCCTGAGTTCCCCACCAAGAAACAGTTGTAGACAGAAGAACCCCCAGAAGAGGCAAGGGTAAATAATGCATTAAAATGATTATTATTTATGTAGCCTGTTGTACAAGGCACTATGTAGAATGGCACCCTCTATAGAGGGCTTCAAATCTCAGCAGTACTTTATACAGCAATGCTATTATTGTATAAAGTATTGCTGGGATGTGTAGTCCTCTATAGCCTGTGCCATTCTGCATTGCTGTAAATATGGATGCACCAATACCCATGGCCAAAACTAGGGGGGGGGGAAGGCATGTGCCCCAGGCGCTGCATTATGGGTGGGTGCCGCCAGCAGGGTAACTAACGCACGAGCCTGGGGGAGAGGGGCCAGGACTGGATCAAACTGCATGCTCTGCCACCCACCCCAGCCTTATGCAGTAGGTCGGCAATGATCCTGCCAGTAATCTGGTGGCTGAGAGAAGTCCCTGTGTCACAGGCGACATGCTGATCCCGGGCTCGCACCGGGCACAGCGGAGCCCGGGATCAGCGGGACAACAGCGGGGAGAGGGACCGCGGAGGGGGGGGGACACCCGATCGGCACCCCATACATGCGATCGGCCGGCTCTACAGCCGGCGGATCACATGTATATTAACGGGCATCGCTGCCTGTTTTTAAATTCCGGCCATTTCCCGCTCGTTATAAAAGAATGTTTGAGGCATCCTGGCATTAACACCAGATAGTATTATATATATTTAACTGTGCATTTCTAGGTTTTGCCTGAAGCTTGATATGCATATAGTATGTTTATTTTATTCATATAAAGCAGCGGTAGGCAATAACTTTTCTCTCTAGAAGATTGGTTTAGATGTGCAGCATTGTAACAAAGAACAAGTTACTAAAGAGGCTAAATAGGTCCTACATTAAATACTTTGAGCTACATATAAGAGGAGCAGTCAGCTGGCAGCATCTGTGTTAGTGACATGGTTACCTAGGAAACCAGCAGGACACCGCGCAGAAGTATTCAACCCTGCAACAGAAATTGCCTCAAGCTGTAACTAATGCCCCTGAGACTTTAAAGCAGTACAATGTCAGAACAACTGAGTGGAGGATTAGACAGCAAGGTGTGTGTGTGTAACTGTTGCATAAAAACACAATGCTGGTTTTACAGACAAAAAGTGACAATGCTACTCCAAAGTAGTTTTTTTTTTTCCCCAGAAAGGTTTTATATTAACTATTACATAAGTTGCATATTAGGAAATGAAGGCAATTTCTCTGGTGATACATATTAAAACCGCTTTTAATAAATATAATAAACTGCTATAATTTTTTTTTTTTTACACAGCCTATCTATCGTCTCTGTGCTTACAGTGCCATACATTGAGCCCTTGGAAAAGTTTTGCCTACATTCATACCTACAGTATGTGATCCCAAAAGAGAGACAACACTCAAGATTTCCATTTTATTCTATGGGGGTCATTTACATCTGAATAATGTGCTGTCGTTTGTCGAGCCAAAGAATAACAGGAACTTCTCTGGGTGACCCCGTAGACTTTAATGGGAATGCCTGTAAAAAATGCATTAAAAAACACCCCAAAAATGAATAAAGCAGCCAAAATCCACAATCACTCTGCATTATACTGTATAACTATTTTAAATATCCCAAATTCAATAAACAAAGTAAAAAAGATAATAAATAAAACAATGATACAAAGTGTCTTGTTTAAATGTGTAAAATCAGTATGATAGAGTGCTTCCCAATAGTGCCAGTGTAAAGAGTCCAAAAGTGCAGTTTATAAAAGTGCAATCAGATCCTCCAGAATCCATTAATAAAGAAACTTTGGGCTTTTCAGAGTACTTCCCTCACTCACCAGATTTGATGAACCAATAAATATTGGTCTGTTAGTGCTTATAAATAATTTTCAATGTGTTGTCACTCCTTATGGATATCTCCTCTCCTCCAATCATTATTTAAATTCATGATCTTTTTCAGATAAATGCCAGATTTCCCATATCAATCACATTTCACAAATATCTCCTCTTTTCCCATTGCCAATAGTACGCCTTAAACAACTTTTCTTTCAAAAATTAACTCCTAGACTGCTAGGTTACCATCCTCCCTTTGGTCCCCTCACTCCCTTTCCAGACAAGGCAGGGGTAAACAGAAAGCAGCTTGTAGGATCACCAGCAACTCAGCTTATATTGACTGTGCACATGTGTCTCCAGCATCGCATGTGCAAGGTAAGGTCGGTATGACTGGGACCGGCACGGCGACTCTGTCAGTGGAGATCAAAGGGAGATTGGTACACAATCGGTGAGAAGCTGCTGAAGCAGATCTGTTTCATCAGCTTCTCTGGAGGTCCCTAGGTGACATTACGGGTCTTGGAGACTCCTGATGTCTCCATAAAGAGGACCTGTTATGTGAATTGGCTATCACATAGCGGGTTTCTTAGCCCCTCACGTGATAAGTTAAGTGTAAAAATAAAAAGATATAAAAAAATTAAAGCAAAAAAATAAAGAAGCTTAAAAAAATAACCACAAATAAATTTTTTTTAAATAACACAACATTTTTTTAAAAGTCCCCCAGCCCCCCACATACACATGCAAATATGCGTCGGGGGCGACAACGTGTAAAAACGACGATTCCGCCTATTGTGCCGCATATGTTACATATCGCCGCGAATGACGGAGTGAGAGCAATAATTTTAGGGCCATTAATAACTGATAACAATAAGGGCGGTAAAAGCTTTTAAAGCGTCGCCTTTGGCCAATTTTGGGTGTGTTCGTTTCCTGCGATTTCGCGGGTGCGCGCAATTGTAAGGCTTGACATGTTTGGTGTCTATTTACCCGACATGGCCCTGTCTTTTATATTTTACCAAAAATATCGGGTGATAATAAATGTTTCATAACATTTCATAGGGAAACAGGTTTTTTTAAAAAAATTTAGGGTACTTTTTTGTTATATAGTAAAAAATAAAAACCACAGTGGTGATTAAATACCACCAAAAGAAAGCTCTATCTGTCCCCAAAAAATAGTATAACATTTAAATCAGTACAGCATTGCATGACAGAATAAATGTCAGTCAAACAACCACAGAGCTGAATACTGAAAAATGGCCTGGCCAGGAAGGGGGGTTTAACAAGTGGTCTCCAAGTCATTAATAACATTAATTTACAAAATGGCTTCTGTTGCAATTACATACTGCATATGTTATATATTTTATTTATTTTTATTTTAACAAAATAGATCTTTCCTTCAATTTCACACTATGGTTAAAATATGGCTTTTGCATCATCAAAGTAACTGTAGGACGAATGTATGTTTTTTTAATTCAATTTTATTTCTTACATATCTTTATTCTTATTAAAATTTCATCCTACTGGATTTTGTCCTGTAGCACAGCTTAAAGCAAAAGTGCTCTTTAAAACAAAGTGCATTTATCCATTTGTCCCCCAACCCAGTCCTAAATTATACCACCCTCTCCCTCCGCAAATCTGTACTTACCAAGATCAGATTTGCAGGGTTCCTCTATTGTTTACATCCAGCACTGCATTGGTCCCTCTGCTAGTCGCAGTTTCACATTACAGTCCCATATGCTCCTAAATAGCTGTCTTCCAGTTGGGAGAGGGAGACTTGCAGCACTGGATGTCAACAAACAGTGGAGCAGCGACCCTCGGCTCGCAGTAAGTATAGATTTGTGGAATGGGAATGGTGCGATGAATGGTCATACGAAGGGGGCAAGAAGTATACTTTGTCTAAAAGTGCACTTATTCTTTAACATTGTAGTAAGTGGTAGGGTGATGTCAGATGGTTGTTTTTGATGCTACATTGAATAATTACCACAACACGCTGTTGAGAATTTTCAACAATTTGAACTTTATGGTCCTTGGTCCATTTCTCTTTATGGCACATAATTCCTATCAAGCCTTTTAGCTCAGCTAAAAGGGTATATATTGTATAGTCCTTTTTCTACATGTTATTTGCCACTACTGTATATCCATCTGCTAGCAGATTACACTACAGCTAATTACCGTTTGCTTAATGTAATCACAGTGCTTATACTTAAAGTGACATTAAATCCTTAGATTTTTTTTACATAAACCAATACTGTAATGCGTGCCTTACTGTAATCCATGGTAGTTTCCGTTCTCTTTGCTGCTCTTCCTTTTAAATCCTCATGTCTTCTCATGCTTGGGGAGAACTTCCCTTTGCAGCTGAGTGCCTCTTCCTGTAGTGCTGGCTCAGGTTGCAGACCTACACACAGACACCATGTAGCCATTCCAGAGACAAGGCAGTCTGCTACAAAACAGAAGTTCTGCCCAGCATGAGAAGAGATACGGATTTAAAAGGAAGAGCAGCAAAGAGAAGGGAAACAACCATGGATTAAAGTAAGGCACACATTACACTTTTGTTTTATGTTTAAAAATCTGAGGGTTTAATGTCACTTTAAGTCGTGTGAAGGCAGACGGAGCCGGTCATTTTTTTTCCCTGCAATACTGTTCTGTGTCTGACTTTTTTCCAAGTACAACTACATTTGCTCAATTACTGATATGCTGCTCATTTACTTAATGCCTGGATCAATTTACAGTTTAGATTTTAAATTATATTAACAGCATCTTTAAGAATTTTAACATGTGCATAGAATACACACACTATATTTTTATAGCTACTCTTTGCCAGCAAGGGAAAACAAACAGCACTCATTAAAAACTTAATTTGTCATCCTCCTGTGATCAGCTTTAGTCAGGCACTGAATCAAATAACCTCAGCTGGCAGCACAAGACATTTAAACTGATAAAATGTCCTAGAATTTTTATATATTGAGTGAAGTGACTTTTTTTTTCTTAACTTTGTTTTAGCTGTGGAGAATTGGGAACATTTCCAGACAAAGACAGGAAGACGGATTGCTCTCATTACGATAAGAGACTTTTTTCTCCTACTGCTAGATAATAAATATATGACTAAAATTTGCATGGCCATAAGTAGCGTGAGCAATCTAGATTCAGATCGATTACTGAAAAACAATGTTATTTTAATAAGCTAAATACATATTAAAAGTTAAGCAAGCTGTAGGTTCGTTTTCTAACTTGACATACAGCTATGTAACTTGATATTTAAAATAAATACATTATCAAAAGTGCTTTTTAAGTGATTGTTAAAGTTCAGCCAATGCTTCCAAAGCTTTCATTTTTTAATACAAAGAAAACTTACCTCTTTCACCTCCCTATTTCCACATAAATAATAATTGCTATTTAGATTTTATCTGTATGTGTACATCTTTTAAGAAACACTAGATTCACATATTATGAGACAACTGGGTTATACTGCCACTTCAGAAGAAAATGTACACTGGCAAAACAAAAAAAGCAGTTGACCAGGCAGGTACAGTATAACCCCTCCATTACCAATATGCTTTAGTTATTGCTAGTGTCCTAGGAGTATGAATATATTTTTTCTACTGAGAAACGTTGAACAGTTTTTGTCAGTCATTTTAATGTTTTTTTTTACTTCAATCAAGACTTAAAATAACACTTCACTCAGGAGTCAAACCTTAAAAAATGCATTCAAGTACCCTAACTATTAACAATATTGTACAATATTTGTGTATCACTCAGCTGTAGATCATCAAATCATTTCTGAATTCATGCTGACACTGTCCTTCCTTCTGGAGGGTGGCTACTTTTGTTCCCCATTGTTCCTGTGTGAGTTGTAAAGTAGCCACCGCTCCAAGCTCACTTCCATGATGGACTACAATCTGAGTACAAATGTGTAAACTAAAAGTGAGATTGTAGTCCATCACACGAGTCATCGTGGAGTGGTGACCATTTTATAACATACACAGGGACCATGGGGAACAAAAGTAGCTACCCTCCAGAAGGAAGTACAGTGTCCGCACCAATTCAGAGATGATTTGTGAATCTACAGCTGAGTGATGCACAGATAAGGTTTGTTTTTGTTAATAGCTAAGGTAATTGTATGCATTTTTAAGATTTAACTCCAGAGTTTTCTGTCACTTTAATCTACATGCTGCTTAGATTAGTTTTTCAGGCAGCTATCCGACCTTGAGGGCTGTACCCAGACCACGCTGGACCAAAGATTGCAGGGCTTGTCTGGAAATTGAACTTCAGGCACTGGGCTCTGCTTTTGGCATTTTCCAGACCTTTCCAGCACAAGGCTGCCACCTGGTCTTTTGTTCACACGTTTTCTAAGTTTTACCAGGTGGATGTTCGGGCCTCATATGATGCCACTTTCAGATGTGAGTTTCTTTAGGCAACTACTTTAGCTGCAAGCATCCCCCTGTGTAGGGACCCTGTCTTTAGCAATAGTATCTATAGCCTAAATGTAGTGCTGCTGGGCTGTAGTTCTGCTTTCATCAGGTTTCCCCTAATCTCAGTTTTACTGTTTGCTTCTTCCTCCTGTTGGGGAATGTCCCTTGCAATAGTGTGAGAAGATACAATAATTCTGAGTTTGGAATATTTATGTCTCCCTAGCCAACCTTTAGGATGATCATTGCCAGTGCTGCATGCTGGGGATGGATATAATATTTGGAATGACATTGCAGAAGCACTCTTGCCTTCTGGGCTGTTACCAGGAGAGGAGGCACTGTGTTGGATGGCTGTGTCTCCCAACACAGAGCTGATGCCAGAAGAGAGGCCTGGAAATGTGAATTGCCTGGAGTGGATCTCTGGGAGTAAAAACTTCACTGTTGAGTGTTCTCAGAGAGCCAGGTAAAGGCTGCTGCCGGGAAGACATTGCAAGAAGTTTTCACAGCTAATCCAGGGGGTCTTCATGCTGTGACTACTATACAGTCTGAAGAGTACAGTGCAAAGGTTATGGCTTAAAAGCCATTTCATCTGAATTAACTGTAAGTATTGTCAGGAGTAAGCATTTTGTTATTTTTTGGTATGTCCTGTGTCCTAACCCTTCTCTTCCAGGAGTTTATGGTGCTTAATAAATTCTGTTACATTTCAAAAATGAATGGTGCCCAATTTCTTACTCTCCACAAAGATTCAAAAATAATGCCCTGGGGTTTGAGATGCTAGAAGAAATCAACCAGTATGGGGGTCCCTATCTGCCTCCAGGGGGTAGGTGGGGTGCTACACAAGTTTTGACTGTGTTATGTGAGCCTAAGAGTTTTGCTGCTATGCCCGCCCATCATTGGAACTACATTTGAATCCCCCTTGTCTCAGAATAACTGATCCCTGTGTTTCTTAATGAATGAGAAAGAAAACAGGATTTTTGTAATTATCATAACATGAGTTTCTTAGAGTTGATTAAGGGACACTGGTCCTGCCCCCTCTGTGTTTGTGATCTAATCCTACTACTGTTTTTCTACAAAACTGATGCATGCTGGACGTGGCAGGGGATATACCTTGCTGGCCAGTTACTTTTATGTTTGCCCATGTCCAACTCTTCCTGAGACACATTTGTCTCAGAATAAGTACAAAAATCCTATTTTCTTAAGAAAATGAGTTATCTATGAAAGAGCCAAAAACTGCACGATACACAGATTTATTGCATTATCTTTCATATTGTATAACATGGACTTGATATCTCGATAAAGAAAGCTGGCATGTATAAAAATAAGTGCAATTGGGCTGTACAATATAAGAAATGTATCTGACACGGTTTTATCAAATCATAAATATATTTTTACCCATTCACAACATTCTATTGAAATTAGCAACTGCAGCAGTATTTCTTTTGCTATTCCTAGAATTATACAGTTTTATATGTGCATGTTAGGTGATAAATCAGGATATCTATAGCACCCAGATAGGCAGTGCATTAAGATTTAAATTTTTAAGGGATGCTGTACATCAGGATACCAATCTTTTGAAGTGACGATGCATGAGACAGCACATTTGCCAGGCAGACGCTCTAAATATATACTTTTTTTAGCAGTAAGTATATTAGGATACAAATCTTCTAGCAGACAGAAGATACATATTCACATTTTACTAGCAGGGCAATACATCACAAATATAAAAAATATTAGGGGGGACACCACGTCCCCCCCCCCCCGCACCCATTTTTTGTGGTGGGGTTCCTCCTTAAAAATTCCTACCAGAGCTTAGGGCCTGGTATGACTTTAAGGGGGAACCCCTCACCTTTTTTTGGTGTTTTCTTACATGTGGTCCCACCTAAATATTGCTACCAGACCTTAAGGGTCTGGAATTACTTTTGGGGGGAACCCCATGCTGTTTTTTTTAATGGGGTTCCTCCTAACATTCCTACCAGACCAAAAGGGTCTGGTATTGTTTGGGAGGGAGAACTGCACGATTTAAACAAAATAAAATGTATTTTTTTTTCTTTAGAAATGTCAGTTTTGCTGTAGCAGGTTCTACACATTGTACAGATTTGCCACTTTACAGGCAAGATAAGGGGACCCCCAGGCACGATATTTAAAGGAATTTTTCATATGTATCATTACCCTTTAAGTGATGTTAAAATCACTGCTTCTTTAAAAACGCATTTTTTTAACGTTTTTTTTTCATTGATTCATGTCCCCCGGGGCAGTACCCGAATCCCCATACATCTTTTATGGCCAATAACTTGCATATAAGCTCTTTTAAAGGGGACAATTGTTTATGAAAGTTCTACCCCCATAGACTTGCATTGAGTTTAAGTTCAAATTCAAACATTTTGGATGTTCTAAAGTTCGAATTCGAACTGAGCTCAGGCCTGTTCAACCCATCACTAGTAGGCACAGCATCAGAGAACATATATGCCAAGAGGAAAGTGACATGATACAATTTTGCCTGGTGGGCAGCTCATTTGGAGATTCTTCTCCTAGGCAAGCAATATGGTATCTTCAGAATTGGCTCCATACAGGCCTATTTAAACTATTGCGCTGTGGTAACATGTGTTGCAATGCCATTCAGAATATGTCACTCTAAAGCAACTTGCTGAAGGATGTGTGTTGCAGCAGAGCACAACACACAACAATGCACTAAAGTGGGTTGTGGTGTGCAGCTAAAAATGCACCATTACTGGTGCATTGGCAGCCAATTCATTTTGAATGTACATGCATAGCATAATTCATGTCAGTGGCATAACCAGAGTTACGGTCACCTGGGGCAGAACCAAATTTTGCACCCTGACCATGATATCACCATCCCATCCCAATCGACCCCAGCGAGCGGACGCTTAATTTGTCTGCTTAATTGTGTTCGGCCACTAACTGTGTTCGCTGCCCGTCCAGCAAGTAAAAGTTGAACACCCTTGCACAATTTTTTTGTGGGGGAATATACAGTAGAGAGTCAGAAGAGACAGCCACGAAGATGAGCGAGGCAGCCAGGAGAGAGAGGGGAGAGAGCAAGGAGAGACAGCAAGGAGAGAGAGGAGAGACAGCCAAGAGAGAGAGTGAGGAGAGACAGCCAAGAGAGAGAGTGAGGAGAGACAGCCAAGAGAGAGAGTGAGGAGAGACAGCAGGGAGGATGAGTGAGTAGCAAGACAGCTAGGGGAGAGAGAGAGAGATGAGAGACAGCCAGAAAAGAGAGGACAAACCACAAGGAGAGAGAGAGGAGAGGCAGCCAGGAGAGAGAGAGAGGCCAGCATCTTTGAACCACCCTTGGACCCACCCCCAGCCTGTGATTGTAGAGAAAGGGAAAACAGCACAGTTATGAGCTAATCGTTCTGTCTCTCTGCTGTCTCCTTCTATTACCATGCTTCTTGTCGGCACAATAACTGATCGACTTATTGTACTGCTACTTCTTCTTACACTCCCCTCTGCTATACAGGGACTAGAAGAGGATTATAAAAGTGAGGTACTTACACTATTTGTATTTAAAAATGCATCTAATGATGTCTCAATGAGTATAAAGCTGCTTTAATTGTTGTCTTTTATATCTGCCTAGTGTTAAGCTTTAGCATATGAAAACAGACATATCTGGATTAATGTTCTACTATATATTTTTAAACCTTTAAAGAAGCCTTATAGGAAAGCACTCACCCTTTTTTTGAAGAATGCATATTAGTTACAGTTCCTTTCACAAAAATGTTTCTCAGTCAGACAAGAAAGATAGTTACTTCAAAACAAAATTGTACTTTTTGAGTCTTTTGTGATGACTTACAAGCCCATCTCCGGGCACCTTCATTTTTACACTTTTCATCCCCTTCATATTGTTTACATTTGCTGCTGATTTGCTAAGTATTTTCTTAATTGTGTAGTCCTCTGTGTCCTTGTAAGTGTATCAGAGGCAATTGTAAAAAATATGAGGTGGTATAAAAGTATAAAAGTGAAGGTGAATAGAGTTGGACTTTTAATTAGTGTTTTCCCCAACCCAACCAATAGTGTACATTTTGCTTGTAATTAGGGATTGCACCAATACTGATACTACTATCAATATCGGTGCAGATACCGAGTATTTGGGTGAGTACTCGTACCAGCGGCGGGCATGAGCGGGGCGGGACGTTTAAAAACGCCCACCCGCATTCAAGAAGCCGCTGTCCGGCCGTTTAAATGCTCCGATGCCTGGCACGAGTACTTCCTGTATCAGGAAGCCGGGCAGCATGTCATTACACGTTGCCTGGTTTACCGATTGGCCATGAAGTGTCTCCATGCTCTCTCGTCACTTGTGATGAGAGAGCATGGAGCCGACTTCCCGGCCAATCAGGAAGCCAGGCAGCGTGTAATGACGGATGTAATGTAGTGCCGTGTAATGACGGAACGCCCAGCATTCTGATTGGTCGGGAAGCTGGCTTCATGCTCCCTCGTCATCTCATGACGAGGGAGCATGGAGCCGGCCTCCCAGCGAATCAGAAAGCAGGGCGTTCCGTCATTACACGGCACCCGGCTTCCTGATTGGCCGGCCAGACGGCTCCGGCTGGGTACCAGAGGAAGGCCGCGTTCTGGCTGGAGAGGCCCCGGGTGACAGGCTGGACATACCAAGGTAAGAGGGGACAGACTTTCTTGTTAATCGGGAAGCCGGGTGGCGAGTCATTATACGCCACCTGGCTTCCTGAATGGGACTTTTAAAAAAATTATCAGTACTCGTACTCGGTACCAAAATACAGGTATCGGTGCATCCCTACTTGTAATGTATATTTAGCTATCTATGCAAATATTTGCAAAACATGAACAGTTGATGACCTCCCACAGCTTCTTTTACCATCTCTATGCTGATGACACACAAATCTATCTCTCCACTCCTCAGCTCACCTCTTCTGTCTCCTCACACATCACTAATCTACTCACTGACATCATCATGGATGTCACCAGAGGCGTCCCCAGACGAGGAGTCACCCGAAACAGCCGCCGGGTGTCACCCACCAGGATGTCATCACACATGTGCGTAATGATTTCACACGCAATTAACTGCCTCCGGCCATGTCGGTGATGGACAACAGCAGAGAGAGCAGGGGGTGTTTATCTGGCGGGATGAGGTATGCCGCTGGGTCCCCTTCTCTCTTGTACAGCTGTTGGGCACTCGATTCATGACTGAGTGTCCAACTTTTCAGAGGAGGTGACACCAAAATGACTGTGAGTTATTTTGGTGTCACCCTCTCTGATGGTGTCACCCAGTGCGGGCTGCACCCCTAGCACTCCCCTTGTGATCTCACTGAATGTCACACAACTTCCTCAAACTCAACCTGTCCAAAACTGAGCTTTTAATCTTTCCTCCTCTCTGTGTCCCCTCCCCGACCTCTCCATCACTTAACAGGACAAGCAGTCAACCTCTCCCCTCATGCCAGGGTGCTTGGTGTAATCCTTGATTCTGACCTGTCCTTTCAGCCTCACATACAATCACTACCCCAATCTTGCCAACCCAAACTCAGCAACATTTGCACATTTACACTTTTTTTCAACATATGACACCACAAAGTTTCTAGCTCACTCCATTGTAATCTCTCACCTCAACTATTGCAACTCCCTCCTTGTTGACCTGCTACTACACAGGTTATCCCCCCTTCAGTCTATCATGAATGCTGCTGCCACACTCATCCACCTCAGTGTCCGCTGCCCCTCTCTGCCAATCACTTCCCTGACTCCCACTTGCCTAACGAATAAAATGTAAAATACCAACAATAACATACAAAACCACCTGCAACTCTGCCTCAAACTACATTTCCGAGATCATCTCAAAATATCATCCAAACCATCCTCTCTACTCCTCTCAAGACCTCCTGCTCTATAGTTTCCTCATCACCTCCACTCATGCTCACCTCCAGGCCTTTCCCATCCTCTGGAACTCCCTAACTCAACCTGTCTGCTTATCTCCTACTCTGTTCACCTTTAGGTGATCATTTAAAAGGCATCTCTTCAGGGAAGCCTATCCCACCTCAACATAATAACTGTCATTTTACTTCTTCCATGAGCTCATCCCACACAGTTATGACCTTTTGGATCACCTGCCCCTCCTACTAGATTGTAAGCTCTAACAAGCAGGACCCTTCTAGCCCTCCTGTATTTAAATTGTATTGTATTTGTACTGTCTACCTCTATTTTGTAAAGTGCTGTACAAACTGGCGCTATATAAATACTGTATAATATTAATAACTATTGCTGGGGCAGGTGTGGGAAATACTGCCTTAGACTGACTATGTCTACTGATTTTTGATTTTATTGATTTTTTATTTTTGGTTTTTATTTTTATTTTCTGTTGATTTATCTACATATTATGTTTAAAGCAATATTAATATCAAAAGGGTTTTTAATCTTTTTTTAAATTTAGGTGCTAATCACTTACAATGGATGCTGCTCTTTGATGTTTAAGAGTTTTAGCTTCCTGCGAAATCAGCTGGTCCCTTAAGCACTTGCCCTGATATCCTGTTTTAGGGTGGCTCCTTTCCCTTGCAGAAACCCATGGAGCCACCCTTGTGTGTGCTGGTAAGCTGTGCGTGTCTCTACAAACACACAGGCACAGCAAGGCAAGACTAGAAAAAATGGTACATGCATGAATCTATAACCGGCCTTTATAGCAGGGCGCACATTGGGAAGGCTTACAACAATACAAAACACAGAAATTCCCCAACAGCAAGGCAAGACACCTCTCTCCTTCCTGCTCCTTGCTCTCCCTTTCTCTAAGCTAGTAGACGAACAGCTGATGGAAGGTGTGCTGTCCCTTGTGAGCTTTCACTGGGCACAGAAAGTTCAGGGAAGTGGTGTTGAGAGAGTTAAAGCCATCGGTTTAAAAAAAGGCGACTGTAAGTGTTTGGGAAAAAATGTAAAGAAATCATTTTCTGGGAAATGTGTATTTATTTATTTATCTGGATCACCTTAATCACCTCCTACCAAGAGTTGATACATTTAGCTTCATTTGTTTTTTCTTAACTGAGGACCTCCGTGTCCTTATTAGTGTCCCCTTTCTGCACTTCGAGAGATGTTTGCAGTTCGAGAGATGTTTATTTACGATAAAGCCTTACAAATAATGTGTATAGAGGAAAAAGTATGACTTTCTCTATTTTTGAGTCCGTGCCGTAGAAGCTGCAGAATAACATTGCATGGTGTCAATAAGGAGAATTGACATAATAGAAAAAACCTGTCTTTACTTAACTTCTTTCTATTTGCCTGACTTTCATGCTGATCTTTTGGCTTTAATACTTTCTGAGTCAATAACGCAGTCAAGAACAAGTATGCCACAAGTAATCTCTCTAATGGCAAGTGGCCTTTAATGCATAACTCCACCTAAGAGTAAATTGTTAAGTTCATCATAAGCAAACATAAAGCAACTATCCTTTTGCCAACCTACATGATATTCTATCTGCCAAATCATCTCCAAAACCAAAATAAAAAACGTATATATTGATATTGTATATAAAATTATCACTATTTCAGTCAAACTGCACTGGCTATAAACACTGATGTTTATCAATGATTTCCTCCCCAAATCCTCTATCTGAAAATATATGCATAGTAGCAAAAAAAAATGTTTTTCCTCATTGATACTTCCTGTGCCAAGATCCGTGAGTGCCTACATTGCTTCTAATGTTTTATTGATCATGGGTGTGGCACCCAGGCACAGACAGTCAGTATAGATACCACTTGTTACTTGTTTTTGTTGTCAGTCAAAGTACCGCAGCGCTGAATACTGAAAAATGGCCTGGATGGGAAGGGGGTTTAACACCGCGGATGTCAACTGGTTAAACAACAATTCCGGGCAGAATAAAACTTAACCCTTTCAGTGGGGCTATCCCTGCATTGCAATGGTTAAGTGTCCATTTTCGTCTAGGGTCTAAAATAAGAAAGATATACTCATCCCAACCTTGGTAACAACTGACTGCTAGACCGATCCCTGCAGCCTATCTCCCCCTCCGCTCTGGCGGTCTAAGGATCCATAAGTCATCATGTCTTATATTATTATTATAATACAGGATTTATATAGCGCCAACAGTTTGCGCAGCACTTTACAATATAAGGAAGACATTACAATCACAATACAATTCAAGACAAGATGGGAAGGAGGGCCCTGCCCCTGAGGGCTTACAATCTAAAAGGGAGGGGCAAGTGATACATGAGGAGGGAGCTGTGAGGGTATGAATTGTTTGAGAAAGTGATGGTTCAGTGGTTAGTTTGAGGTGGGAGAGGCTTCCCTGAAGAGATGAGTCTTTAGGGATCGCCTAAAGGCAGTGAGAGTGGGAGATAGACTGACAGGTTGGGGTAGAGAGTTCCAGAGGATGGGAGAGACTCTAGAGAAGTCCTGGGGGTGAGCAAGAGAGGAGTTGACGGGGGAACTGGAAAGCAGTAGGTCTTTGGAAGAGCAGAGGGGACGGTTAGGGTGATACTTTGAGACAAGGTTTGAGATATAGCCGGAGGCAGAGTTGTGGATGGCTTTGTAAGTGGTTGTTAATATTTAGAATTGTATCCTTTAGGCGAGTGGAAGCCCGTGCAGGGATCGGCAGAGGGGTGTTGCAGGCACTAAGCGGTTGGTTAGGTGGATGAGTCTAGCAGCTGCATTCATGATAGACTGAAGGGGGGATAGCCTGTGTAGAGGTAGGCCAATATAGTAGTGTATTGGATGTGAGGACTTCGAGGGACATTCCATCGCTGGAGTGTAGGGGGAGAAAGGCTGTCTTGTGCTAATGTGCTAACAAGGAACATAGTAATAAAAGAATGAAAAAGCGTGACAAAGAGGTGTGCGGATCAGTGTGCTGTTTCTCCTTTCACTGCCTGATCACAAGTAGGGGAAGGGACAAGACAGGGGAAGTAGGGGAAGGGACAAGAGAGGAGATTACTTAAACTAAGTAGAGAAAAATCAGGTCTCTTGCCCTGCCAAACAGGGCTGTGTTGTTTAGCAGAGATGTGTAAATCTCAGAACTAGATGGATAGCAGGTACCTTTTACTCTGTAGGTGGCAGAGCGGGTAGTGACTTGGCAAGACTTGGATCACTCAATTGAAAATGAACTGCTTCTTCTGCCACTAGGGGAACCTTGCACAGGACTGACTTTTCCTCTGTACTGGGCACCAGGCAGGCATCTTGTGAGAGCCTTTGCCTAATTGGACACAGGGCTCTTTCAAGATTTGGCCAACCATCTTTGATACACAAGAGTTATATATAGCCACTGCTGTGTCATTTTGAGTGCCTGGGCTGGGACAGGAACCTGTTTTGTTAAGGCTTTAGCTTAGGACAGTGCAGGTCTATTTTGCTGTGAGAGGGCAGATGGTAAAGAGGGGTCTCAGACTGCAAGTACCGGTGTCCTAGACCAGTGTCAGTATACCACATAATAGCTGGTCTACAGAAGCTTCATTGCTTTGAGGGTCTTCCTGAGAGACATTCAGCCTGTGCAGATGCTTAAAAGCATACCTTGAGCACTCTCCTGTATTTAAGCCTTGCATTCTTGATTTTTTTTATACTGATGTGGAAATGTGACTTAGGCCGGGTTCACACCCAGATTCGCGGTAAAAAAAACGCGCCACAAACGCGTGTTTCCGAGGGCTACTTGGTTGTATCCCAATGGAAACGTTCGACAAAAACACCCCAAAGAAGCTCCTGTACTTATTTGGGCGTAGGGCGTTCTGTAGCGCGTTCATACGGCCTGTAATACGCCCAGGTGTGAACCACACCCATAGGAAATAATGTGATTTCGGTGTTTGAGTGTTTTGCAGAACGTTCGAACACGCTACAAAACGCCCAGGTGTGAACCAGGCCTTACTGTAAAATAATTAAACTTTGAAGAGGGAAATACGCATTGTTGTAACTGACAGTTACTTACTCCTGATGGGGAAAATAATACTGTCTGAGGCAAATTCTATCTCAACTGATGTGGTTTCTATAGCAACGAATCAGCTACTATCTTTCATTTTTTCCCACACAATTTAGAGAATAAAGGTTACATTTCTGATTGGCTACACTCCAGTTGAGATAAGGTCTGTCAGACACCATTTATTAGTTCCCCCATTGTGTTTGGCATACTGCTATAATATACTGCTATTCCAGGAGATTCCTTTTTCTGTGTTTCAGCAACAACTCAATTTGCTAGTTGACTGCTTTACCCACCCCCCTTGTTTTTTTGGAGGGGGTGCTTTTTTTTCACAATTTAATTTTTTTTTTCTAGAAAAAGCTGGTGTTTAGAAAAAAGTGTTTACAAAAGTGTTTAAGGGCCATGCACATACTACAATATTTGGGGGGTCTTTTGTACTGAAATAAATATGCCATAGTGATGATTTTTTTAAATTAAAAACTGACTGGTGTGGAACCTTTGACAAATAGTGATGAATGTGCTTGGGTTCGGTTCGTGGGGTGTCCATTGAATCAATCATAAATCTCAAACTGCAATATTAAATCTGAACCCCACTGAAGTCTATGGGGGCTTATCTGGAAAATAATTTGTTGCCATTTTTAAGGCTAATAGGCATAGTATTGTCAAACAAAGGCATAGGGAAGCATTGCCATGGGGGACATGTACCAATGCAAACAAAATAATGAAAAAGTACAATTCAGTGTAAAATTCTCTTTTTTTATGTAATTTCAAGATGACTTTGGGAAAACCCCAACCCATCTAATTACAGGCTGTATTTGTTGTTATGGAACAGTATAAACAGTATGGGCAGTGTCAGTGACATTGCATGCTGCCATTGCATAATGTACATCTGTAATATATTTCTTTACTTTTACATTATTGCTTCCACTTTATTATAGCAGAAGCTGTAATACTATCTGCTTTATTATTAAAACTAGGAAAACAATATATTTTTATGTAGTTCTGGATGCGGCACCTGATTTTTTTAACCAGCGCTAAAAGACATTAATTGATTGATGGCAGTGAAAGCCACAACAGATGTAAAATCTATAGGTCATTTTACCCTTAAAAAAAAAAACTCAAACGCTCAACTTTATTACAACTGGCCAGTGATGCAACTGTTTTCTAGTACAGGTTGTGTGCTCCTTCAGTACCTCACTATGTAGAGGGAATTCATAAAAATTGGAGCAGACAGAACCTGAAGCAGTTGCCCATGGCAACCATTCAACATATCTCATTCATTTTCAAAGCTTAACTGAACAGACTGAAAAATAGAATCTGAGTGGTTACCATGGGAAACTGCTCCAGATTCTGTCTGCTCCAGTTTTCATGAATTCCCCCACCCTATCGTTTAACAAAATGTCCAAAAAGCCTGCCTCAAAACACTTCAAAACCAAAACACCACATTCTCTAATCTAAATGCAACAAAGAGCTCAGTGGGTGCAGAACCTGAATGCAACTGGTAGGAAGCAAAAGGTATAAACTAACATGGTTATTCACAAAAGGGTGAAGAGTTTGGAGAAGGCAGGAGAAGTGAACAATCTATGACAAACAGCTGATTTGAAAAAAAAATCTAATTGAGCTCACTTTCCAGTTCTGCTATGTTGTCCTAGATTGTTTACTTCTCCTGCCTTCTCCAGACTCTTCACTATTTTGTGAATAACCCTGTAAGTGTCAGGTCAAGGTCCTTGAGCACCTAAGGAGAAAAGGTCAAGGAGTGCCATCCCATCATGACCTTTTTACATCCCCCATCTCCTCGGAAGAGTCCTATATGGCTGCCTCTCCTGCTTACTCCTTGGCCCAGCCCTGCCATCCCTTCACTTTGATAATGGACACAGCACATTTACTTCTTGCCTCATCAGGTGACTCCTCAAGAACACTAATTCCCCAAATGGCCCCAGGAAACCACTACTACACAGGTTTGCAAATGGTATGCCTGGGTGACAGGAGTCAGACTTGACCAGAGACTCTGGCAGTTCTCTTAAGTGGCAAGTGGTGTCTGCCCACATGCCAGCTTGTGCTGGGCAAGGTCATGTGTGATAATGGCACCAACCTGCCTGCCGTCCTTTGGCAAGAAAAGTTCACACACATATCTTTCCTGCCACATGTGCTGAACCTGGGGGTGCAGCACTTCCTGGTTAGGTACCCTGGCTTTAAGGGCACCTAACCAGGTATGTCATGGGGCAATGTCATGGGGCAGAAGTCTGTGTGATCTCTAGTGGTGACAACATGGCTCCGAAAGACTATACCAATTGCCTTCCTACTTATCCTATACCATGATTGACATGTTTTTATCCATACAAATGGTCCTTGCAAGGAATAGCTGACTCCTTAATTGCGGGCATATCTTGGTCTGGATGATTGTAATGAATGTCACCAGCACACTGAAGATCCTTCAAGAATCACCAAATGTTCATTTTATTGAACAATTTGTCAAATGGAAACAAGCGCTTTTGGGACCTTGCAGGGTCCCTTTATCAGGCTTTGACATTTGTCAAAGCATGGATGATATAGCACAGGAAAGAGGGGATACGGCTGAACTGTTAGGGATAAAAGAATGGAAATGAATGTAAAAAAAAGAAATTACTAGTTGAGGTATGCGACAGGCCTCCAAGCGTTGGGGAGGAAGAGGAGACCCATCTATTGTCACACATAGAAGTAGCATGTAGGCAAGGCAATTTCATAATTATGGGGGACTTTATTTATCCAGATATAAATTGGATAACAGAAACAGTGTTCACTTCTTGAACACTCTCCGAGATAATTTTATGGGGCAATTAGTGGAATCAACCACTAGGAGAGATGCTCTGCTGGATTTAATAATTACTAACAACTCAGAGCTAATTGCAGAGAACCTAGGGGGCAGTGACCATAGAATAATAATGTTCACATGACGTGAACACTCCATTTTAGGAAGGCTAACTTTAATAAGCTGAGACACCTAGTAGGAAACATAAATTGGGATGCCATCTATCCTGAATACGACCACTGAAGAAAAATGGGATAGTTTCAAAGAAATCGTAAATAACAAAATCGCCCAGTGCATCCCGTTTACCAATAAATTTAGGAACACGAAAGTTAGACCAGGGTAGTTAACTAACAAGGTGAAACAACACATAAGGGAAAAGTACAAGGCCTTCAAAAAATATAAGTCTGAGGGATCAGCATCAGCATTGAAAACTACAAGGAATGCAGCAAAAAAATGAAAAGAGCAATCAGGGTGGCAAAAATAGAATACAAAGAAATTATTTAAATATATAAATAGCAAGAGGGTAAGGATGGAACATGTAGGCCCAGTAATAGACAAAAAGGGGAGGTAAGCTACCAGCGACAGTGAAAAAGCGAATGCTAGTGCCTGAGGCAGCAGGTGCCAACACAGGTGGGTCATCTGCCGCACACTGTATATTGGGAAGATAACTACATTTGAATGATACCTTTTTATATAAAAAATAATTTAAAACATTTATTGTTACCAACTGCAGGTACAAAAAGCAAATTTCTTTCTAAACTTAAAGTTTAGGGAACATATCTTATGGTTTCACAAACAAAAAGTGGCTGTCTCACATTTCAGTAGCACACATCAAATTGGTGGCTATGCACTTTGCACATCAATCGATCAATTAATTAAAAAAATTATTAGTGAAAAGAAAGTCACTACATTTAATACAAAACATTACTTCAACGCACAACACTGTCAAACCTCTCTAGGAGGAATCAACCAACAGACACTGCAGAGGTGTGCACTAAACCTATTAAACAATGCGGCACCAAGGGTAATAACTATTTGCTTCCTTTGTAAAAAAAAAAAGGTAAATAAAAAGGAGGATGTTTATTTTGAGAAATCTAAAAAAAAAAAATGTAGTGTAGAGTGTAGTAGACAAGTTGAGAAAAAATGCTGATTAGTTGCTTTGGGTGACTGCATTTTGTACACCGTTTTTTTACCTTATTTAATATGTGTGTAACCTTTCTGTCCTGTCTGACAGGAAAGAAGGATGAGCAATACAGAATCCTGTGGCATAAGAGTGCAGTCTATCTCACCTGATGCAAAATCTTACTTAAAGCGTGTTTCCCCTTTTGCAGCCAAATTGGGATAACACTTACTTTATATTTGTTACATGTTCCCATTCACATTGTATAACTTAATTTGTATTTAACCACTTAAAGGCCATAGTGTTTCACCCCCTTCCTGGCCAGGCCATTTTTCAGTATTCAGTGCTGCGGTACTTTGACTGATGTTTATTCTGTCATGCAACACTTTACTGAAACGATTTTCATACCATTTTTTGGGGACAGATAGAGCTTTCTTTTGGTGGCTTTTATTCACCAATGGGGTTTTTATTTTTTACTATATAACAAAAAAAGTACCATAAATTTTGAAAAAAAACATGTTTCCCTATAACATTTGATTAAACATTTATTTTTACCCCAATTTTTTGGTACAATATAAAAGACGGGGTCACGTCGGGTAAATAGACACTAAACATGTCAACCTTTAAAATTGCGCACACCCGCGAAATCGCAGAAAAAGGAGCGCAGCCAAAATTGGCCATAGGCGACGCTTTAAACGCTTTTACCGCTCATCAGTTTAGTGTTATCAGTGATTGATGGCCCTAGAATTTTTGTTCTCACTGCGACGTTCGCGGCGATATGTAACATGTGCTGCATAATGGGCGCAATCGTCGGTTTCGTACATAGGCGCACCCGACGCATGTTTGCGTGTGTATGTGGGGGGCGGGGGACTTTAAAAAAAATTTTGTGTTATTTTTTTTTATTTTTTTTAGCTTCTTTATTTTTTTAAATGCTGTAATTTTTTTTTTTTTTTTTACTTTTTTTTTAGTCTTAACTTTATTGCTATAACATAGGGGACTAAGGAATCCCCTATGTAATAGCCAGTTCACCAAACAGGTCCTCTTTATGGAGACATCAGGGGTCTCAAGACCTCTGATGTCACCTAGGGACCCCCACAGAAGCTGATGAAGCACAGATCTGCTCCATCAGCTTCTCTCCGGTGTTCTGCACCGGAGAGTGACACTGAATGCAGGAAGTGATGTAATATACATCACTTCCTGCATTCGGGGACAAGAAGAGAGATCAAAGGGATGATCAAGTAATGATCATCCCTTTGATCTCCTGTTAGAGCGTCGCCGTGCCGGTCCCAGCCGCACCGGCCACATCGGAACACGGGACCGGCAGCGGCGGCGAAGAGACGAGCAGGAGGAGGTACGGGGGGGGGGGGGCGCACACCCGCAGATCCTGCAAGCGATCGGGCGTCTCTAGAGACGCCTGACCGCTTGTATGTAAACAGCCATCGCTGGCTGTTTACATGCTAACAGTTTTCCCTCTCGTGTGCGCACGAGAGGGGGGGAGGGGCACGACGTCTTAAGACGCCCACCCGCTCTGAGCAGACTTCTGTCCGGCCGTTCACGAACGGCCATGGACGGAAGGTGGTTAAATAGCTGCTTCCATTTTAAAATGCTTTTAACTTGCTTTGTATGTTAATCAAGGGAAGCCTATTGTGTCCCTAGTCTAGTCTCCCTTTGAAACTGTTCAGAATGGCTTGCAGCCCACACAAAGCACTCCTCCAAAAAAATATCTAAAAGGTAAGAAATATTGTTTGAAAGTTTTATACAAGCTTTGTGAATGGAACACGTAACAACAATG
>NW_017308730.1:0-19790 GCF_000935625.1 Nanorana parkeri | reverse complement strand
TTCTCATATTTGGCTGCAGAAGTGAAAATGTACTCTTAAGTGTATATTTACTATTCTTTTGTTTTGGATAGAGTGAGGAGGTCTGTCCTGGATAGGGATGAGCTCCAGTTTGGACCAAATTGGACCAAAGGGGCAGGATGCAGTGGCATAATTTACCTTATATAGCTACATGGCTATATTTGGCAAATTACTTGTACCTAATATATGCCCAGGCCACAGCTCATTAATTGATTAATCAAGTGGATGGAAATGTCCATGGCACTTCCTTGTTCAGAGGAGCTCAGGTTCAGATTAGGTTCATTCTGAACCTGAGCTCACCCCTACTTCTAAATATTTATACCCTCTCCCAGCCTGCACCACTGGCAATAAACCTCCAAATGGTTAGCCAGGGAGACATAAAAATTCATAACTGATTATTCCAGCCTTCCACACTATTCCCAGCAGCAGGCAGAAGCAAATAATAACCAGAGCTTCGAAAAAACTCAAGAAGAACTAACTATCACCACAGCCTGACAACAGCTAGATGTAAATGGACACTCCAGCTTAGGGCCGTGTGGCTAAATTAAGGATTTAATTGCAAGTGTAGTTGACTTGAAGTTGACTTCCATTTGACCTGCGTCAGCTGACTTTTTCATTACCATAGCCTTTTCTGTGGAAAGAAGCAAGTCTGAAGCAAACCTATGTAACCTATGTAACACATGCCAACACAAGACCTTAAAGCCTATCTCCAGCTTTGCAGAGGTATTGTCTTAAAACATATGCCAGCATTGTACACCGAGTGTACATGAAGCAGGCATATGCAGTTGCTGTATATGAACACAGAAACTTACATTTTTGTTAGCTTTCGTCTTCATAGCCTCATGGAAATGGCTGCCTCTGTGCGTGCAAACAATGTGTTTATACCCCCCTCCCCGACAGTGTATTGTGTGTAAAGGCAGAGCTGGTGTTTAGCGATCATGTTACAATGGGTGACAGGATGGGGGGGGGGGCTGTTTACAGTCTGACACCCTGGTGTGAAACTGAATTATCTGTGGAGAAATGTTTGAATTTTTTAGGCTGCAGGCCTAATAACAAGTTAAAAACATGAAGAAAGCCTGCCATGTAAGTCATGAAAATGTGTACACATATACACCATCACTGCACCTCTTCATTATCATGTACAAAGGTAGAAATGGACTTTAAGGTAAAGCTAAGTAAGTTGGACTCTTAACTCTATTATGCAATAGCTTTAACAGATCATAGATTGATATGACCTGTTGGCACTTTGTATTCAAATTTTTAAAACGTGTTTTAATAGACATTAAGCAGTTTTATTTAGGTTAGTTAACCAATGCTTTATGTAACCATTTTACTTAGTAACTAAGGTTCATGTTGTGTTAGTCTCTGAACATGGATGACTTCATCAGTACAGCTTAATTTCAGTATTTTGCATTACAGATGTGTTAAAATAACACAGCCATAATCGTATCCTCTCCTTTTCTCACACTATAATTCCCTGTGAAATCAAGCATGCCACAGTGTTTGCCCTCATTGTCAAAGCCAGCGGGATCAAAAGTATAAAATGTGTCTGCTGAATTAGTAAACCATGGCCTCTATATTTGTTTCATTCCTGTACAAATTGTGTTACAGAAAAGAGTAAGAAATAAATAATGGTCCTCCATATACACTTTTGAAATCCATTAAAAAAGAAGACAGAAGGGAAATGTTCTAAGTCTAAAGTGGGTAGTTTCGTAGGTCTCAGGTTTAGCCTCTGAACTTCTCAACTCTGAGGACTCCATTTCAGTTGTACATGGGAATGTTGTTGCAACAGCAAGGTGCAATGATAAAGAAAACATATGGGAAAGTGTGAATATGTTCTAAAACTAATAAAACTACCAATCAATCAGTTGAAACAGCCACTTATTATCTCCACTAGAGACCCATGTGTCAGGGTGACAATTGGGGGACAGGAACAGATGTTTGTCACTCTACAACAGAAATGCTTTTATATGGACCTTCATGGAAAGATCGCCAGGCATTAATGTAATAAAAGCTGCAGACTTAAAATATTAAAAACTGCTTTTGAAATGTTATTAAAATATTCAGCTAATGTAGCGCCCATCACCTTTTGTGATGTGCCTACTATGCATTTAGAGACATGTCAGGGCTGTAGACAGCCTGGCTGGATTTGGAGCAGCCAGCACATGGTTAATCCCAGGTGTCCAACCTTGTCTGTACCCCCCAGGGCGGAGTGAGACTCTGTCACATTGTGGGATAGCCAATGGATGACTCCGTAGTGTGTGTACAGGGCAGCAGCCAGTCACTGGGCTTCTAGCAGCCAGTGGTGCCTGCTGACAAAATGTACATATATGGGTGGGAGCTGCCATCTGCTCTCTCTCTTGCCTAGACCAGCCATGGATTAAGGTTGGGTCCTGTTTGGGGGTGGGCATTGGCTGAGTTGGGGAAAGAGGGTTCCTTGGAGGCCTCCAACCTGGAGGAGGCCTGAGAGATGGAAAGAACCAGGACCAGTGTAGGCTCTTGAAGTGCCTTGGATCTATGTGGACTTCAGAGCGGGGTCAGTGTTCTTTCTTGGATTGTGGATATGCACTCCCTTGATACAAGATCCGGTGAGTTTGGAGCTAAGGATGTTCACCCCTAGATTCTAGAACCCCTATACCCTCTCTCCCTTATTAGAAGCTAAATAAATTGTTCAACTAGCATCCTACAACTGGAGTAGACCTCCATTTATGGGCAGCAAGAGGAGGGCAGTTAATGCTAATGGGGCAGTTGGAAATCAATCCCTAGACTGACTAGATATGGACCTGGTACAATCAGCAGCTCCTTCGGGGGTGAGCGCTACACTAATATGAGGGTTTGGTGATTTTTTTTTCTTCTATATATTTTAGATTTAACGTTGACATTAATGGTAAAGGTTTATCGAAAGCCAGTGCTTTCTGGATAGAACTAGAAGGATTAGATCCTCTGTCAGAACTTTATTGATGTCTGTAAACCCACTGGTGAGATTTGCCCTTTTTAATAAGTCTAGGTACCATTATCATCAGAAATTAAACAGAGTGAAAATCTAAATATTTTGAGTTGTCACCTGAACAAGATTAGAGAGGTACCTTTCCCAAAGAAGAAGCTTGTTTCAGTCAGAAATATCTAACAGGCTATTTTCTGTACTTACAGGAATTACAGTGAAATTTCCACAATTGACCTAGATGGCAAAAAAAGCCTAACAAGGATGTTAGCCATTCCATTGGCTTTAGATATATTTTAGGTGTTAGGCTTCAGCTAATTTCACTTTCAGTACAGTTGTCTTTTATAAAACCTTCCACCATAGTGAATTTCACATGTGTAAATACTTATCTGCAACTCCATCACTGAGATCTTTACTGTGTGGCCCTGCCCAGCACCACACAGACTTTTTTTTCCCAAACAGTCCCAGTCGATACCTGCAAATGCATACTGCAGTACCTGTTTTTTCCTATGGTTGGCTCTGTTCCCTTCTTGGATTACAAACCTACCCACAGGAATAAGCAGGGACCAGCTAGGACTGATTTAAAGGAAATGCTTTTTGAAATTGGGACGGACCACTCAGCTTAGATCTCAGGAGTAGTGATGGGCTCGGGCATGTTCGCAGCTCCATGTGCCGAGCCCGCCAGGAAGCTGACAGCGCCGCAGCGCCAATCACAGGCACGGAGACATTCCCCGATCTCTGCAGCTGCGGACCGGGATAATGTCTCAGTACCTGTGATTGGCGCTGTGGCGCTGTCAGCTTCCTGGCGGGCTCAGCACGAGGAGCTGCGAACACGCCCGAGTCCATCACTACTCAGGAGCATGGCTACATGTTTGTATTTACCCATAAGAGATTCCACTATGGAAAGTGAAGTGTGGCATAAAAGTATTGTCCTTTCAGGATAAGATTAAATATTGGAATTTGAGTAAAGGTTAGGCAGTAGGATCAGTTAAATTGATAATAACACGTTACATGTGAAGTATATTTTTTAACACTATTAATGTTTCACATGTTTTTGCCACTAGAAGACCTGAAATGAGAACTACCAGCACTGAAAACTCATGATACTCTGTATTGTGAAGTGTTTTTTTTTTTTTTTTAACATTTATGAATAATGGATGAAGACTCTATTAACAAGTAATCAGTCCTTGTTTGAAAATGTAACTCATGAGGCATCAAAGCCAGTAATTTTACTTGACATCCAAACAACTAGCATTTTGAAAATGAAGAATCATCAATGGCAGCCTCCCACTTTGAATGGGCACTTTGAAGTGACTCTGTCGCTAAAAAAAAAAAAAGGACCAGCCTGCAAAGAAGAGCATCAATACTCACCTGTCCTGGCACACATTCATCTAATTTTCATTTAATGAACAACTGTGAAAAATCAAACAACAGCTTCAGGGTGAAATACCCAGACCAACTTTAATTTCATAAATGCATGCAAAGGTGTTGAGATCTGACAATATGTATAAACAACATGCTTTACAAATATTACGGAAGAAGCTGCTGTCATCTTCTAGTCTGTACTGCAGGTGCCAACAAAGGTTCATTCTCAGTGTTGATGTGCTCTTGTGTGGCAGGATTTAGGGCACTTGCTGAACTTTAAACTGATTTGCATTTCACTGATCTTTGCTTTTGAAGATTGTCCCCTGGCAGTCTTTAAAAGCTTTAAACTAGTTGAAAAGCTCAAACACTGCCCTCTATAGCAATAATGTGCATTTTGAAAATGTGGTGAGGACAAAACACTAATGATATTATCATGAGTTTTGGAATATATGGCACATTAATTGCTCTTCCCCTCAATGTACTACACTAGAAATTTCAAAGGCAAAAATAACATTGTAATGTTTTAAATTACATGGCCACAGGATCATACGATTTATCCAGGCCTGTGTGTATAACGCAGAAAGTGATTAGAAGAAGCCTAAAATCCTTTTTATCATTATATATAGAGATGAGCTTTAGGTTTGGGTCAAGCAGGAGTTTGATCCAAACCCAAATTGGTTGCGGTTTAAGAAAATGGAGAAATAAAGTGGGCATTGACGATCGTAGCAACCAATTATCAACAATGTACTTCCTGGCCTCTGAACTGTGGTCAGTTTGCTTAGAAGGGTCAACCATGTGGTTTTCTTGATGTTCCAGCTCCCTCCCTATAAAAGTAATTGTTCTCTGGTTCCCAGCATCCTTTGTACCACTGACTTTTGTGGTATATACTGCTAATAAACATTTTTATATTCACAGGTGCTATCATACACACTCACTGTGTGTTGCACAGATTATGATCAGATAGGGAAAGATCAAAGAGTGTTTGCAGGGAAAGTTGCCACCATTCTACCAATACTGCTGCTTAAAACTGCTATATATATTTACAGGTAATTATATACATAGTCAATCAGTGTATGTTGTAGACCTGGTTCCGATAGGGAGAAATCGCACAGTCTTTGCAGGGGAAGATAGTTGCTGCTTTACTATACAGTTCTGCTGAAAAAGTGCTATACCCATGCATGTATAGTGCCACATTTCAGTGAATTGCAGTGTGGTGGGCTATATACTGTATACCCCCACCCTGTTCATAGTGCATAGACTCAATAGTCCTTTCTAGCACTTTTTGTGAGAGTGTGCAGCAACTTTAGTTTTTGTTTTGGATGTTGCCCCCCAACCTTGCATTTTTTTTAGGGTCATGTTTTTAAATTTCTTTTTTACTTTCAGTTATGTCACCTCACACCAAATAATTTTGAGGTTTAGTGTTTTTTTTAGGGTTGTAGTTCATGGTTTAGTGTTTTAGGTTTTGTTTTTTCAAGGTAGGTATATTTTGTTTAAAAAAAAATTTGCTAGAGTGTATTTATTTTCTTTTTCCAGAGTCATCAACATGAACTTGCTCCTGACACAGGCAAAGCTGCCCTTTGTTTTCAGCATGTCATAGCTACATACTTGTGTGTTATAGTTTAGTGCACCAAAGCACCAAATCCTCAATCCCCCTATTGCCATAGCTGATAATAATGTTAGTCCATCCCTTCTATTCATCATGTCAGGTAGGCCTAAAGAGAGAGACAAAGGTTAAGCATACACAGCTAGTAGGGCGTAAGCAGGTTATGCATTTGTCGTCTGCAATTACTTTAGTTGCTGTTTAAATGTTGCGCCCAACACCTTACATTGTTTTTTCTAAGCTTCATGTTTTCATATAGGTTACCTCAACCAAAAAAAGGTTTGAGGTTTATGGTTTAGTGTTGGGGTAGTATATAATGTTATTATATTTTATTATCATTTTGCTAAAGTGTTTTTATTCATTTTTTTCAGAGTCCGCAGAGTGAACTTACTCCTGACACAGGCAAAGCCACCCTTTGTTTGCAGCATATCAGCACATACTTGAGTTGTAGTTTAGTGCACCAAATTACCACATTGTAAACTGCACAAAAACAATAAATCCACAATCCCTTCCAGTGGCGGATTAAGGAGCAATGGGCCCTGGTGCAAGATTTTTTTCTCGGCCCCCCCTTCCCACTCCAGGGGGGGACCCAAAGTGGATCACACTGGCCCCCTAAACCGCTCCGGTGGTCTCTGCACCAAAGGAGCTTACACTCTAATATCCCCCCACATTCACACACTATTATTATACATTTCTATAGCTCTGACATATACCGTAGTGCTGTACAGAACACTGAGCCAGTCACATCAGTCTCCATACAGAGGAGCTTACACTCTAATACAGAATGACACCAACTGTGGAGGGACTACAAATCCCAACAATACATTATACATCATTGCAGAAAAATATATAAATTGGCGCACTGGACTCAGGGATGTGATTGACTCGGATGCACGGGACTCGGACGCACTGGACTCGGGGACGCACTGGACTCGGGGACGCACTGGACTCTCGGACTCGGGGACACACTGGACTCTCGGACACACTGGACTCGGGGACGCACTGCACTCTCGGATGCACTGGACTCTCGGATGCACTGGACTCCCGGACACACTGGACTCGGGGACGCACTGGACTCAGCTATGCACTGGACTAGGACGCACTGGACTCAGACACACTGGACTCGGGGACGCATTGGACTCGGGGGACGCACTGGACTCAGGACGCACTGGATTTGGGGACGCACTGGACTCTGACGCACTGGACTCAGGGACGTACTGGACTCAGGGACGCACTGGACTCAGGGACGCACTGGACTCAGATGCAAGGGACACAGGACTGCAATATTTCATCCAACAGACTGTGATAGAGAAATAAGTTATAATAGGGAACATTACAGTGTAATGTTCCCTATTATAATCCATTTTCTAATTAAACCAAATAGCATACAGTGTGCAGTTTCTGGGCACCCCCCTTCCCCTTCTCCTTGCCCCCTCCCCAACTGTGTCTTATCTTGCACAATGAAATGCTGCCAGAGCCGGACACCATCGGCCACACAGTCGGAAGGGGGCGGGGCATGTGACACACAGTGCCCGCGCCAGGACAGGGGTAATCCGGGGTGTGTCCTGTATACCGCCTGCATTGTATTCAGGCAGATACATTGCAGGCAACATACGGGCCTGCAACATACGGGCCCCCCGCATCGCTCCCAGCAGCCGAGCAGACAGACAGCCCCAGAGCCTCCGTGCTGCCCAGCCTGCCATATACGACTAATGCTCAATCCGCCTGTCAATGGGCCCCCCAACCCTTGGGCCCTGGGGCCGCCGCACCGGCGGTAATTCCGCCCCTGCCTTCTTCCACATTGTCAGTAGAGTCCAGGGATCAAATCAAAAAGTTGTTTTACTTAAGAAAACCATGTGCAGATAACGTCAAAATTTTTTATTGTCGCCATGATTGGCTTCCAATAGCCCAAAAGACAAAATTCTAAATATTAACAACTACTTACAAAGCCATCCAAAACTCTAGCTATATCTCCAACCTCATTTTAAAGTATCACCCTAACTATCCCCTCTGCTCCTCCCAAGATCTCCTTCTCTATGGCAGCCTTGTCAACTCCTCCCGTGCTCGCCTCCAGGACTTCTCTAGAGTCTCTCCCATCCTTTGAAACTCCTTACCCCAGCCTGTCCATCTATCTCCTACTATGTCTGCCTTTAGGCAATACCTAAAGACCTATCTCTTCAGGGAAGCCTAACCCTCCTCAAACTAACCACTGGATGATCACTTTCTTAATCAATCCATCCCCACACAGCTGCCTCCTCGTGTGTCACTTGCCCGTCCCTTTAAGATTGTAATCTCTTATGGGCCGGGCAGTGGCGTAACCAGAGTTACGGGCGCCCTGGACAGAACAAAATTTTGCCCCCCCCCCGGGTCTCAGGAAGCTGTCTCCTGCAGAGACCCCCCAGGACTCTGCAGTCTGCTGAATCTCAGGGGGGCTGTGCAGGATCTGTGGTGGGCTTTGCAGGATCCTGCACAGTCCCCACACAGATCCTGCAGAGACCCCCACGGACGGCTCCTGCAGAGACCCCCTGAGGCCCTGCAGTCTTCCGGAACTCAAGGGGGCTTTGCAGGCTGCAGAGACCCCTATGGATCCTGAAAAGCCCTCCACAGATCCTGCAGAGACCCCCTGAGACTTTGTAGTCTGCTGGATCTCACGGGCTGTGCAAGATCTGTGATGGGCTTTGCAGGCTGCAAAGCCCCCCACGGATCCTGCAGAGACCTCCTGAGGCACTGCAGTCTGCCAGATCTTGGGGCTGTGCAGGATCTGTGTGGGGCTTTGCAGGCTGCATAGACCCCTATGGATCCTGAAAAGCCCTCCACAGATCCTGCAGAGACCCCCTGAGACTTTGTAGTCTGCTGGATCTCACGGGCTGTGCAAGATCTGTGATGGGCTTTGCAGGCTGCAAAGCCCCCCACGGATCCTGCAGAGACCTCCTGAGGCACTGCAGTCTGCCAGATCTTGGGGCTGTGCAGGATCTGTGTGGGGCTTTGCAGGCTGCATAGACCCCTATGGATCCTGCAAAGCCCCCCAGATCCTGCAGAGACCCCCTGAGACTCTGCAGTCTGCCGGATCTCAGGGTGGCTGTGCAGAATCTATGCTGGGTAGCGCCACTGGGGCCGGGTCCTCCTTACCATTTTGTCTTGACTTGCATTGTAACGGTCCTCCTTGTATTGTAAAGTGCTGCACAAACTGTTAGCGCTATATAAATCCTGTATAATATTGATAATAATATCCCAGAGTCTGAGCTGGTGGCCTTATTTCACAAGGATCCCATTTCTTAAACGTGTGCATAGGAACAAGGTGCTGCTAAGTCATAAGGCTTACTTAAAAAAAAAAACATAGTGCCCTTGTAGCATTGCCATCCCTGCCCATATTTTCTTCAACACAGCAGGGATTTAGTAAATGCCATGGAAGCTACAGCAAATGGGGGGGGGGGCAATATAGGGGGTGGTTTTGCACACACAACTGTGTGAATACAGCCACCAAAAGGAAATGTGGAAAATGGATTCAATGCCACACTACCCCAGAGTTGTGGTACTTTATGCTCCCTCTTGGACAGTGACAGCAGATCCTCTCAATAATGTCTTCTGCACATTATAAAATGTCCCCCTTGAAGCCTCCCCAAAAAATGACTTCCTCTTCTTAGTGCCAGGACCCCCACACTCCTCCTAAATGCCAGCACAATTTCCCTCCTCCATTTGCTGCTACCTGCCTCATCGAGGTTCTGCTTCCACTGAACACTTTGGTGCTTAGTTATGTGTTTCCTTTTACATATGTTTCCAAAATAACTGGTACCTTCACTACAGATTACTCACTGCAGGCAAAGGCTGAAGACAAAAATGGTACCCTTACCTGTATATATGTTACAAAAAAATGCTGCCTATTCAAGTACTTTCTGATATCACCAACATCTATCAAACACAGAACTGGTGTACATTTTTTATAATTTAGGAAGACTTGAGGATATGGGGGTAGAAGGGGGTGTGTGGAATGTGGTGAAATATTTTTGTGCACTCTGTTTTGACATTTTGTTAAAGTTTTAAGAAGATTCAGTGTGGTGCTGTTGTGCCATTGCAGTTGTACAAAGTTGGTGGCTTAATTTTTTATAGCTTTTAGATCCATTGTGGCTGCTGTTACTGCTGGATAAAAAAAATCAGGTGTCACACGAAACACAATCTAAAAGAACTATATTTTTTGGTTATGATCAATCAGATTGAGGTACAGTTGCTGCTATAGTTAAAGGAGAACTATGGGGTCAGTGTTTTTCCCCATAGTTCTCCTTAGGGTAACGGGAGGACACAAACTAGCGTCCTCCCGTTACCCTAAGCTCAGTATACCACGAGCTACAGCTCGCGGTATACTGAGACGCCGCAGCCAGAGCGGATCCCGACGTAGATGACGGGATCTGCCCAGCTGCGTGAGTGACAGCTGGCTCTGCCTATCTAGAGGCAGAGCCAGCTGTACCCGCCCCCTCCCCCGTCCGTTCAGCCAGCGCTGGCAGATCGGAGCGGGGAATCCAGCCCCTCCCCCTGTCATGGCAGAGAGCCGTGACAGGATCGAGAGGCGAGCGAACCCTGTATGTGTTCGCTCACCTCCCGATCTACTGAGCCAACCTGCGACAGTCTCATTGTCACAGGTCGGCTAGAACTATGAGGTGAGTGAAAAGCACTCACCTCATAGTTCTCCTTTAAGCCATGCAATAGTCTAAAATGTAAAAAATTTGTTACACATCCAAAACATGTAATGCCAGAATACAGTGTTGGTAATGCTGTCCTTGAGCATTGTACGATTCCTTATAACTGCATACAGTTTAAAGGTATCTCCTAAGCATGTAATTGGAAGGATTTGTGTTTTTCTATGTTGCCCTCAAGGTCTCCCTTCTGATTTTTTTTTTGTTTAGTTTTGCATTGGTACAGGTTTCCAATGGCAGTGCCCAGCTTCCCATGTCCTTTATTTGACCACCCCTGCCCATTTGTCTCGAAAATTAGAAGAATTGATTTTCAGAATTTGTTCCCTTTCGATTTCTGCAAGATTCTGATTAAAGTTTGCAATTTCAGGATCTTATGATGAGTTCGACAAACAGCCCACATATCAAACCCAAGTTGATTTACCCATCCCTGTATATAACAGATATACAGTATGCACACATACTTTCAACTCCCACTGTAAGTGCTAATCCTTGGTATGACATTCTGGGAGTAAGAATAGTAAAGTGGAATCACCAGTTCCAGAGCTTAATCATCCCATCTAAAAATGTCGCCTTTGTGATTATACACTAGATAATTTAGTCCCTTCAGAACCCCCTTTTTGAGATTGGCTCCTCACCCTGAACCAGTTACTATGACATGTCCAATATCATCACAACTTATTTTGTAAAACACCCCATGATAAAAAATAAAAAGTACTAGTATTGCTAGAGCTAGACACTAATGTTCCTTGACTACCTTTACTTCCCAACAATACATTTTCCATAACTGCACTGACCATTACTACTGTATCTAATCATGATCACTGCTGCCGCCAACTGTCTCACTTTCTCCTCTCCTCTTTTATACATAAACTCCTTATCATATATAGCTCAGATGTACCTTCCTGTTGTGACTGCTAAGATATTTAAACCATTTATTCAACAAGAGCATCTTTGTTGGAAAGTACCAGTGTCATTTTGTGGTGATGTGTTCAGGACATGTGGTATTTTCCTATTGCTGTTAACCAAACAGTTGCTGCTGATGGTAGTATTTCTACTTTCAGCCCCAAAACTTTATTTTTGGACTAAGATCCAGTAGAATGCTGATTCGCAGAGGACCCTACTGTTAATGTAGATTTGTATTGCTTTGTAGCCCTGATGTAGGGGCCTTTAGAAACCCCAAAACATGTTGGCTGTTTTTGTTTAGCAAATAAACTTTGTGAACTGTCAACCACAGTGCTGAGCAACATCCATTACTGCTTTTTTTTTTTAGTTAATTACTTTTTTTTTATTGGTTGGCCACTCCCCAATTATGATTTAATGCTAGTCTTTCCACTTTACTTGATGACCTATGTGGGAGCCTGAGTGTCTGATTAACTGAGACATTACAATAACAAGTTTTTCATTCGTTGCCTAATACCTACGGAAATCAATGTTTTAGTTTCTGAAGTTGGCAAAACGTTCCAAAATAATTTGCAACACATAACAGCCTGGCATGTGTTCCCTGTACCAACATCAGCAGTAAATTATTACATAACTTTTTTCAGTCTGCATTTTAATTTGACCAAGACACTTCAAGAGCAGTGGCGTAACAACCGGGGGGGGCAGCAGGGGCGTGGGCCCCGGGCGAAAAGTGAAGGGGGGGCGCCGGCCGAAAATGGCACTTTCGGCTAAATGCCGAAAGTGACATTTTCCTGCCGTTTTGTCGGCGCGGCCGTGATTCCTTTCATCCCCACTGGGACACAAAGCAGTGCCCAGCAGGGAGGAAAGGAATCAGAGAGAAAATGACAGCCGGCCGAGCGCTGCGGGACGAGCGCTGTGAGCAGCCGGTGTCTTTCCTCCCACACCGCTCGGCCGCCTATCACAGTGCAGCAGAGCGGTGTGGGGGCGGAGACAGCCAGCGCTGTCACAGGAGGCTGGGCTCTCCTCTTGCAGCCTCCTATGGCAGTGTGTGTCAGAGAGGAGAACGGGTACAAGCACTCAGTGATCAGTGATCGCTGAGTGTTTGTACATAATTGAGGACCTGGTATGTATACTATATCCTCAATTATGAATGAATGGGAGTGATCTACATCTCCTCCTGTTCATTCATAATTGTAGTTATAGTAAACATACCATGTTATCAATGAACAGGAACACTCATAAAGGATTCCTGTTCATTGATAACAGGGGACACAGAAAAAGAGATTGAGGACTCTGTGTCCTCAATCTCTTTTTCTATTTTTAAAGGGAAATATCAGGGGTCTGTTTAGACCCCCAATATTTCCCCAAAGCCCCTAAAAGTAAAGTAAAAAATAAAAATATTTAATAAAAAATTAATTAATAAATAAAAATTGATTTAAAAAAATGAAAAAGTTTCAAAAAAAATAAAATATTAAAATTTGAAAAATTAAAATAAAAACATGTGTGTGTGGGGGGGAGGTGCAGGGTACAGTTCCAGTGGTTGTTTATATAATGGGGGGGGAGGGGCGGAAAAAAAATTCTGCCCCGGGCGCCCAGAACTCTGGTTACGCCACTGTTCAAGAGTATTCGCTTTTTTTCCCCAATATAAAAACCAGGCCTGGAGGAGGGGAAGCTAAGCAGAATAAGTGCATTAAAAGTGCACATCCCTTTAAAATGTTGATGCTGCAACTTTAATTATGAATAGTAACCTTTCCTTATACCATGTTGAATGTTCAGCTGCAGCATATGTCCATTAACTTTAAATGACACCTCATTCTTTCAGATAAACATGACTGATTTAAGAGAAAGCAGCCTTTATATTTAAAATGCCATATGTATACATTTATATGCATTCTGTAGCCGCTCAAGAATTTTATTCTGCAGAGCACAATAGCACCTCTGTTTTTCATAAAGCTCCTCTACAGTTTACAGCCATGCACTCTCAGCTGAAATAATCTTGTTTCATGAATTTGCACAACAGACTAGAAGTGATTTACCTTGAATAACCTCTGTACATGATCATAACATCAACAGGAAAAACAGCTGGCACAGCATTTATATAGCAGTAAAATTACTGAATCCTATTAAAAGGTACTTGCAAAGCGATGGCTGAAGTGTCTTATTCTGCAACCAGAATGTACAACTCATTTATTTCCTTTTTATGACACTAGTGTTGTACTACAAATTCTTGACCCATGGTTGATGTGATAATTATAGTATTTTTAAACATGCATTAATCATGTGCAATGACTGCATTGATTACAGTTATCATAGCAGTACCAGACTTTTTAACTTATATGATACTGTGTTTCTAAGAAGACTTTCTTACTTCTACCGGGTGTATTTATAACCAATTTGCAGAGCCATTCACTCTGCGAATCATTCTGAACATTTGGTCTGTGCAAACAGAAACAAAAGAAAATGTTTAGTTATATTTTCTTTTCTGGTCAAATGTATGTACTGTAATACTGTATTTTGGTCACTAGATAGAGCTGAGATGCACATAATTATTGTTTAGAAAGATGCATAGGGTGAATGGCTCTGTGAATTGGTTATAAATAGACTCCCTATGTGTTATCTACTTTTTTTCAAAATGCCTTTGTAGAGTGTGAATGGCTGCACATGAGTCCAGTACAACTTTATGCAGTCTGACTACTTCCCAGCCTCTTCTCTTCCTTTGAATGCAGATGGCAGGTTCTTAATTTATGGGCAGCCTTGACTCCCCTAGCAGTCTTTGACAGCATGCATACAAAGGTTGGAACTCCTGCAGCTGCAGATCATTGGGTACATGCACAATGCAGAGAGATGAGTGGAGTGGTATTGTAAATCCGGTTTCGCCTTAAAAAGTATAATGATTTCTAGGTATTGTGCCTATGTTGCTGGACCACACTTTGTTGCAGTGTACATGGACACATGGTTCATCAAGCATGGGCAGGGACCCTACATATCCTTCAAAGGTCACTAGGTCAGCTGGCTGCTGAGAAGGATGCAAGATGGGGCACACTGCTGGAGGACCACCCCATATCTTGAATGCTGGTAACAGGATGGTCATCTGTATCCCCTCTTCCTTACTGGCCCCATCTTCTGACCACATGGAACCAGCAGTTCTTCGCCCCCCCCAAGCACCCCGACAAGCTTATGCAGCATCCCAGCCTTTAAACCATAATGCTGTGTTGCAGCCCATATGCCTGGGGAACCAAAGCCACACTCATCAAGAGCTGGTGGCAGTTCTCTAGGTCTCCAGAGAGGTGGCTGACCTCAAGCCATTTTCACCCAGGCAAGATCATGGGTTACAATGGCACTAACCTGCTGGCCACCCTTCATCTGGGAGAAATTACATGTGTACCTTGCCTGGCACATGTGCTCAACCTGGTAGTTCAGCTAGCAGTTCACCATCAAGTACTCTGGCATCAAGGAGGTACTTTGTCAGATTAGTTTTTTGCAACTTTAGGTGGTCAAACCCGACCAGTATTTGCCTGGCAGAAATACAGCATCAACACAAGCTCCCTGGCAACTGCTTAATCTGTGGTGTAACTCAAAGTTGGCCTTGTGGCAGTGGCTGCACCAAGAGCAGTGTGCCATCAATGAGTTCATAAACAATTATGATACAAGGACTCTGGGGAGCAGGGGCTCATTTCACCACAGCAAGGGGTCCTCGTTTAGGATGCATGGAATTGTTCCTTCTGCTGCAGGCAATTAGTTGCAAATAGACTCTTAAATGCACAAATGCCTGTGCTGTCACCCCAGGATGTGGGGCATGAAAGAGATGGACCACTATTGTGTGGCGTCCCATTGGACCCCCGATACAAGAGTAAAATGAATAATCTACTGCAAGTATATGAATGAGAGCTCAAAATGTGGCACTTTGAGGAGCTGGTATAAGAATCGCTTTGCAACTTTTCCTGATAGTGGTAGGATCTCCTCTCATGATCAAAGAAGTGTCTAGCTCTAATCCCTCAAAAGAGTACATGTGGTGGCAGCGGCTGCCTCAGCAATGCTATTAGGAGCAGCACTAAAAGGGTCCACCTAAACCACATGATTGTGGACTATATCAGGTTCAAGGCTGATGCGAACACTCTTAGAAGTGATGACCACATGGACTATTGGGCGTCCAGGCTGGACCATTGGTTGGAGCTTGCACAGTATGTAATAAAGCTTTTGGCTTGCCTTGCAGCAGGTGTGCTATCTGAGAGGGGCTTCAACACAGCAGGAGGTTTTGTTGAGAAGCGGTGATACTACAGACTAAAAATGTTAAGTGTCATCCCAAAAAACAATTCAATACCTGCCACAATTAACAACTTCTGCCACCTCTCCTGGCCTATTCCAGTGTTCAGGCACTGTAAAGATGCCACGCAATGTTTCTACAGCTGGGCCTCCACTGCCAAATTTCTGTTTGCTGCAGGCCAAATGCTTTTTTGCCCCTCTGAGTTTGTGTCCTATTTCTGTGGTCAAGCATTGTAAAGGTGGAATGAAGCATTTTCACAACTGTACCTCAGCTGCCAATTTTCTAAATTTCCTGCAGAGTAGCTCCTGCTTTGTGTATCAAAATTTGTGGTCTGTGCCATAAAATGTTTCCACAACTGAACTTCTCCTAATGTTTGCTTCAATAAATTCCTGTTTTATGTCTCAAAGTGTGCAGCCTATTCCAGTACTCCAGCATGGTATACGTGCTACAAAATGTTTCCACACTTAGACCTCAGCTGCTAAATTTCAAATGTTTTGAAAACTATGGTGGACTTACAAATGTCATAATGCCTCTGCATCTGGGAGTCATGCCTTTGGCTATTAGAGACTTGCTATGCCTCATAGAATTTATAGTTCCACAACAGCTTGAAGATTGTGGTTGCCTACCCCTGTGTTTATTTCAACATAAAACCTGCCTAATCTCTCGCTCTTATATTGAAGCCTAACCAAGTTGCTTGCATGCTGGCCAGTTACTGTACAACATTGTGTCTATTGTCTCTCAGATAATACACTCAAATGTTTGTATGAAAACAATACCTGCCTTCTTTCTCTCTTATATTGTGGCCTAACCAAGCTGCTTACATACTGTTCAGCTACTGAACAATTTTTGTGGGTATTGTCTCTCAATGAATACGCCCTATGGGTAATTCAAGATGAAACCTACCTTGTCTCTCCCTTTTTTTTTAATTGTGGCCTAACCAAGGTGCTTACATGCTGTCTAGCCACTATAATGTTTATTTTATGAGTAAAGCCTGACTTGTCTCTTACATTTCAACCTGACCAAGCTGCTTACATACTTTTCAGCTAATAAACAATATTTGTGGCTATTGTACCTCAAATATTATGTGCTAAAGTTTATTCCAAGATAAAACCTGCCTCATCGCTACCTCTTGCATTGTGACATTACAAAGCAGCTTACATACTATCCAGCTTCTGTAAAATGTTTGTGGCTTTTGTTTCTCAAATAATACACTCCTGTTTCCATTTTAAGATACAACCTGTCTCTTCTCTTCCACTTATACTGTGACCTAAGCAAGCTACTTACATAGTTACAATATATGTAACTAATGTCTCTTAAGCAAAAATACTCTGTTTATTTCAAAATAAAACTATTTTGTCTTCCCTTCTTACATTTCAATCTTACAAAATTGCTTACATATACTGCCCAGCAACTGAACAATATTTGTGGACATTGCCTCTCAAATAATACATTCTAATGTTTAGTTCCAGAGAAAACCTTCCTCATCACTTACTATTACATTGTGACCCCACCAAGCTGCTTACTTAATGTCCTCCCACTAAACAATATTTGTGACAAATGTCTCTGAAATAGTACACTCTAATGTTTCTTTTTTTTCTTTCAAAGTATTTTATTGGTTTTGTAATGTCTCTTTTAAGATCAAGCCTGCCTTCTCTCTCTCTCTCTCTCTCTCTCTCTCTCTCTCTCTCTCTTTCTTGGATTGCTACCTTACAAAACTGCATACATACTGAGTCACTGAAAATATTTGTGGCTATTGTATTTCAAATATTACACTCCAATGTTTATTTGAACATAAAATCTGCCTCATCTTTCCCTACCACATTTCATTCTTACTAAGCCACCTACATCCTGTCCAGCGACAAAATATTTGAGGCTATTCTCTCAAACAATAAACTCTAATTTCTATTTTAATATAAAACCAGCCTCTTCTCTCTCTGCCTCCTATATTGTGTTCAAATCAAGCTGCTAACATATTGTCCAGTCACTGAACAATATTTGTGGTAATTGTCTCTCAAATAATACACTCTAATGTTTATTTAAAGATACAACTTTCCTTCTCTCTGCCTCTTATACCGTGGCCTTAACAGTCTGGTTATATACTGTTCAGCCACTGAACAATATTTGGGTTGTTATCTCTAAAATAATATACTTTAATGTTTATTCCAAGATTAAATCTGCCTCATTGCTCCATACCACATTTTGACCTTACCAATCCTCAAATACTGTCCAGCCACAGAACATTTTGATGGCATTGTCTCTTAAATAATACTTACAGTACTTTAAGGTAAAATCTGATTCTTTATCCTTTATATTATGGCCTAACACTCTGCATCCTTAGCAAGCTGTTACATCATGTCCAGCTCTGAACAATATTTATGGATATATTCACTTAACATATACATGTTAAAAGATAAAACTTGCCTCCTCTCTACCTCTTGCATTGCAACATTACCAAGTGGCTTACATATCCATGTGTTTTAAAATATTTGTGTTTTTTGCTTTCACTTTAGACTCCTGTATACAACAAAATCATGTGTGATGTAGGGGTTGGCGAGAAGAACCGCTGAGGGCAGCAGGGGTCTCATGAGATGACACTTCCAGATGTTTCAGTTTCTTAGCAAACCTGAAATGGATAGTACTATGTTACTATGGATGAGCATCAGGAGAGGTATCTACTTTTTTTACTGGTGAATTTTACCGACCCGATAGGGTCACTTTAATACAGTCACCTTGTCCAACAAGCAATGGTGTGTTAATATAGTATACATTTCAGTAATGCATAGCCATTGCATAGGATGGGCAGACATATTGTGGTATGTTAGACTAGTTAAAATATGCATTTATTTCAGAATATACTTTGTGTGTTCTGGCAACCTTTTTCTTTTATATGACAGAAAAGAGAAGTGATATCAAACAACCAGACCTATATTTACTGAATGCTGTCAACTACAAAAGAAGCACATAAAAAAAATGTCAACTGGTTGTTAACATTGCTCATTGTGACATTCACAATGGAACTTAGAGCAAGAACATAGGCCTTGACCCAATGACTGCTAGAATAAAAAATACATGTATTGTTCTTTCAGTCTGAGGAGGACCTACATAAATCACATGAGAAGAAAATAAAACCCAGAATCACAATGTCTGCCTTTGACATTCCTCAGATTCGGAATGCTTAAAATGCTTTATTTCACTGTGAATTTGCACTTCTTTGGTATTGCTGTTTCATTCATGGATTGTTTGATCATTGAGCAAAACATTTGTTATCTTCTGAAAGAGCATACTCTAAGCTTGCTATATCAATTCCCAGGCTGCCACCTGAGACTCATGGTAAAATGTTAGAGAACGCTATTTATTTAAGGCAAAACATTTTCCACTTGTTTCAACAAAATGTAATGTAAGAGTTCATAATATTGTGCAGACAAATAAATACTGTACTGTACTTGTAGTAGATATAATAATACTTTTTACATGACTGTATGCTGTAAGTGCACCCCAAAGGAAATTGCTAGATTTGAACAGGCATTTCTGGGTCATTTACTCTAAGTCGGGGAACTCGGCAGGGATGTCTAGGTTTAAGCAAAAAAGTACAAGTTGGTGTAAACTTCCCCTTGCTGTTATAGGGAGAGCAAATTTGATCAAAATGGTGTGGGCGCCACAACTATTATACGTTTTGCATAACGCACCGATTTGGATCAATTTGAAATGGTTTGCTAAAATAGATACTCTTTTTAGGGAATTAATTTGGAAGAGAAAACACTCTCGAATAAAATTAAATACATTACAGAAGGCCAAGAAAAATGGGGGTATAGCTATACCTCACCCAAGACTATGGGGTCTATTCACAAAGCTGCCGAAGGATCTGGCCGTAGCTTCGGCCGATCCTTCAGCTGGCTTCGGCCCCAGGACCCTTTCGGTTCAGGAGAACCGAGGGGGTGCTGTACGGGCTATTCACAATCACGGAACGGGCTATTCCGTGATCTTACGGCTGGCTCCGGCCACTTTCAGAGAGAT
>NW_017308729.1:123875-148007 GCF_000935625.1 Nanorana parkeri | reverse complement strand
AATGCTAATATTAACTGAGGCTTTGCATCTCATATTCTATGTCCCTATTGGGGCGGCACATTGTCCTTCCTTCTGGAGAATGACTACTTTTGTTCACCGTGGTCCCTGTGTGTGTTGTAAAGTAGCCACTATATATATATATATATCCTGTATATATAATATTTTATTTCATAATCTGGTCTCATTGCCTACTCACTCGACAATGTGGCCCTCATGTGTCTTTTCAGTCCCCTTGTTGGCCCCTCCCTCCACAATCCACTATCAATGATTCCTTTTTTTCGCTCCACAATGCAATCCTGTTTCCTCCTTTCTCCCCTCCTCCATTATCCAGTATCACAGCTTGCTCTTCATCGACTACACAACCTGGTCTCCTTACGACCCCACCTTCCCAACAATCCAACCAGGCTGCACCCTCCCCTCCATACAGTGTCACAGTCTCCTATCGAACCCTTTCACTATCTGGCCTCACTGCCTCCTCTTTACCATCCCCCAGCTCCACTAACTCTTTTCTTTCCATCCTCCAAAATCTTGTGTTCAGATTCGGTCTATGGAATTGGCAAAAAATGGAAACAGGAAGTTAAGCAGCATCCAATGGGACTTCAGATGACCCCAGACTAGTACAGGGATAAACATGGACTTTGGGATCTTTTTAATGCCAACCTCAAGAAAGACCAGTAGACCTAAAGTCATTTTTTTTTATTTAGGTCTGCTTTAATGCAACTGTCCTCATTTCTAACTATAACATTTGAGGAAAAACCTTGTTTACATATTTCATCTTCTTTGTATAAATAGTCCTTTTAGCAAATAATTTTTTTTAGTGTTTTGCTTCTCAGGTTTTGCCATCACACAAAGCTGTAAAATGCTTTGTGCTCATTTGTGAAAAGATTTTTATTTTATTTTGTATTTTACTTAGGTGTATCCATAACATTTTCACAGAACAGAAGTCACCTTTTTCAGCTCATAAATTCATTTAATTTACAAACCCCTTTTAGAATGCCTAGTACATTGCTGCTGCACTTTGTGTGGATCACTCTCTTCAGCCCAAAGGGAGCCATCCCTACCATGGAAGAGCAAGCTGGTTCTGTTAGCTTCCCAAAAGTCCCTAGTCCTGACCTGAGCATTGGTGATGATATGGTATTTACTTGCTGACAGCATGAGTTCACCTTTAACAAATCCAGACCCTCAGAGTAACTAAAAACCTAAAGAATATGAAACCTATAGCTAGTAAAATACCAATGAAATACTGGGGGGGCATTGGAATTCATTCTGATTCAAGTCATTTACTGCCACTTTGAAAATGTGCAATCAATACATATCATTTAGGTTGCACATGAAGCAAAATAATTAAGTGTGACTTCAAAAAAATCGGCCTTCACATTACATTGGGTGATATACAATTAACAAGTGAGGTTTTATTTTATTTATTGACATCTTTAAACAAATTTGGATTGTTTGGCATCTGCAAACACACTGTGGTAAAAAAAAAAGAAGAAAACATTCAGGACCAGGGCCAGCGACAGACAGATCATCCTTCTTTAGACTTTGAAGAAGTGCAGCTGGTTGCTTCTCTTTTAAAGCAATGGGACAAAAGCTCCTCAGTAGATGATGCAAGCAAGATTCTTTAATTATTTACTAATATGAAGAATTTTATAGCCCATTAATACTGCATTCAGAAAACTAAACTGACCTTGAAGTCTACCTTCCTCATACACCTAAATGGCATTTCACCCTTGTTATTAACGATCATTATTTATTCATTAAAGAGACACTGTAATGAAAGAATAATGAAAGGCTGCCATTACTGTATTATCCTATGATAATGCTAGTTCCCTGGCTGTTATTCTGACTTCATTGCCTTCTCAGTCACTGACCAATAAGAAGTATAGATTTAAGTAGCTCTGTCAATTTTCTGACATTTATTTACAGCATGCTTGTTCCAGGACTGTAATGGCAGCTCTCATACTTCTCTTATGACAGAATCTCTTTTATTTTTATTATTATTATTTGGCTCTTTTATTCCTGTTTTTGACTGAAACACACAGTTGACAGAGCCAAGGGTAAAAGTCAGTTCTTGTTGCTCTTATAGGTATTTCTTTGACATTCACATTTTTTCCAGGGTGGAAATCACAAGCATATTTTTTGTGGCAAGGGTGTGTTTTGGGGTACAGATGGATATATTCTTTGTGGCAATGATATTATTAGTGAATGTCATGATCATAAGTCATGGTGATAGAATGATACAGATAATCTGATATGTTATTTTCAATATGAAAATTAAATATTTTATATTTTTACCAACATCACTTGGGAATAAGCGAGTGACAATAAATATCCTGGGCATTACTTGAGGCAAGGGTTTTAAATGTTTCCCATACCACTCTATGTTTTATAAATTATTTGATTTCAAATGTATCCAGCAGTATAACACAGATAGAAATAAACAACATCACATGGTATGAAACCATGTCCAAAAATATATAAAAAGCTGCACATTAGGGAAAAAGTAAAATAATTAATTTTAAAGTGGAATTTTACCCCCTTTCACTAAATATCCCATCAGCATACAGCTCTGCATGCTGATATGAAATCATTTTAAATTCATTAGCTGAGCAAACATTTTTATTTTACTTACAATTTTTTATACATTTCCTGTTCCACTTTTGCACAAATTATATAATGTGTGCCAAACGCAAGTGTTGCATCCTGGGAAGGTTACATCAGCAGAGCATTGTTGGGAAACCTCATCTGTAATCTCACGAGGTCTCATGGAAAGGTATTTTCCTCCCCTGAGATGATGTGCATGGTCACATGTCCTGGTCACATGTGCCAGAGTGCCAGGAAGTAAAGGGAAATATACTAATAAAATGGTATGCAAAAAAAAAGCCTGCAATTATCTAGAAGTATCTGTATGTAGATTGTCAGTACAAAACATTCTAAAGGTGCTGTTGTTGTTTTGAAGATATGGGTAAAGTTCCTCTATAAATATTGTGTTTGTTCTTTTGAGATACACACATAATAGTTATCATTCTTAACATTTTTAAACATGTGTGTCATGAGTAAATACTATATGATTAGTGCAGGATTAGGATAACGAAGGACTGGAAACATGATTAAAAGCAAGATCTAAATAAAATTATTCATTGAAAAAATGCCTTTAGATAGACTATTGCTAAATTTGCTACCACTGATATTTAAAGTGTTGTCATAAACCGAGCATATGATGTAAAAAGGCAGAGGTTACCTTCAAGGGAGACTGCATGTCAGAATGATAATATAGGCAGAAATTATATGCCAATCTTAATTCTTCCTCATGCTTTTATGCCTCTAACCTTCCTATGTTCTCTTTTGGCCAGTGAGATCCTCCATTAAAAAATCTATATTCTTACTGTGTGTGGATCAGCTTCATAAATATGTGCCGTGTAACTTTATATCTGCTTGTCATATCAGCAAACTCATTTAACCCCTGCAGATGCTGACCAATCTGCTGGGTACCCTGGATACACTTCTCAACTCACAAGGATCCACCTGCAACTCACAGATCAAATGGAGCCTAGGTTCCTAGGTTTTGGCAACAGAGTCCCATTAAAAAGCCTGAAAACAACTTACATCTTTACATTAACATGTTAAAATATAATATACCCAAACTATAACATTTAAAGATCCATAAATCAAAGTGCCTCTTTGGATCTCATCTCCTGGCTCCAGGTACTAAATACCCTGTGATGGCATTGTGGGGCAAAGAAGGAAATTTCTTCAGCAAGGAAAGTAAAAAAAAAAAAGGCAAATGCATTTATAGTGTGAGTGGGATGATTGTGCATAATTGTATTTATATGAGATTTTTATAACTGGGTTGAAATTTGCCGTAACTGTTTGACACACGCCAGGAGACACTACTACTCATGTTGTAGTGTCTTGTCACACCCTCCTGAGGAAGTGGCCAGCCTAAAGCCAATAAACGTGTTGAGACAGTGTAAGTTATGTGTATATTTCATGGAAAAGTCTAAAATTGAAGAAACATGGTTACTTCATTTCTTCTATGCGGTCGACTCTGCAGTCTTGCACCTATGTTTTTTTTTGGGCATTCTTGTCTCGCCCCTCCAGTACATATCAGATCCCTCAAGCTGCCAAGCTCTGGATCATCTGAACTCCACCCCGACAAGCATCAGGAGCGACCAATCCTGCGTGTTGACAGAAATATTGCATGTCTTTTTTGCACCTTAGGTTGCCCGATATTCCCAAGGGGATTTCTCACAACCTTATCTATGTGAGTCTTGAACTCTTTCTTCTTTATCCACCTAAAATATAGCTATCCATAGCTTTATAATATAAATACTACACTTTGTCTGAGCTCTCCTGGAACTTTTAGTGCTTAATTTTGTTGCTCCTACTATTGTTTGGAGTTGTCTTTCTTCCAAGCTTTGTAATTTCCCATTGAATTGGATTTGGTATAACTCCAGCCTTATGTCCATTTTACTCATCAGGTGCTGCAAAAATATATTTTCTGAAGATAGCCTGTTTACGAGTGTCCTTCGTTATAATGTTCTATTCACTATTCATTGTTACCCCACAGCTGATATGTTATGTCTGTTTGTTTGCACCCTATGGGGGCACTCTATTGACTCTTTCAGCTTCTCAATCAATATGCAGATGAGGGAATGCAGTCTTTGTCGTCTGCTGTTTGCATTTGACCTATATTAAAGATTTAATCCAACAGATGTGGAAGCCTAAAATAATTGTAACCTTTAACATTGTATACACCCGATCCCGTCCCACTGTTTTACAATAGTATTCCTATATTGTGCTTGCAAGTAAACCATTGTCAGATATTGACACAGGGAAATGCTGTATTTGTTCAGCATTTGGTAAATGGGAAGGGTCCCATCTCCCAACAGTTTTCTATTGGCCGGCGGTTCTGCTGCCATCAAAAAAAAGAAAAAAAAAGCCTAACTCTCCCGGGCGCTCCGGGAGTCTTCTGCTCCCGGCTGCCAAGGAGAGAAACGCTGCTTTTTTTTTTTTTTTTTTTTTTTTTTTACACCGGGCCCTCCTTTTTTTTTTTTTTTTCTTATTCTGACACGGAGCCCTCATTTTTTTCTGAGGACAACTTATAATGTGACAGGAAGTAATAAAAAATCTTTTAGCATTTCCATAATTAAAGCAATTGCTACACCTCAAAATGTTATATACTGCAGCTAACAAATCTTTCAATGTTGTGGCTGCATTAGTTTTCGTTATAATATTTGTTCCCTTAATTTGCAACTGGTACTCAGGCCAGGAACAGGGTGGCTATGTTCAGTCCTCCACTGTGTCTATGGAGGAACAATATAGCCACACTTGGACAGCAGCATTGTCAGCCTATGTAGAGGGTAATATACACTGGAAAAATTTTATAAACTTGACATAAGTGACTAAATAATTAAAGCCAAACTCCAGTTAATGCTTTTTAAGGAGATACAGCAATAAACAAATTCCTTTTGGGATAATGGTTTTAACTATTTAAATAAATAGAAAAATGACAGACTTACTGGCAAGATTAACCGGTATTAAAACTATGTTACTTGAAAGTCAAAGACTACTGTTAATGCTGCTGACAGACTGCTATGTTAATGCTGCTGACAGACTGTATCAAATGGAAAACACAAAAAGGATAAAGCGCACTCCTGTGGGGTAGGCAAGCTTCAATTAGGTGGCTGTTGTGTGTAGGTGTGCAAAGCTCCTCGCTACAGGGAGAGGACCCTGTCTATTCACACCTACAGATTCAAAAACAAAAAATCAGGAGCGCAACTACCAAACGTGGTGTGAGTGGATTTGATTTGGCGAAGGGCCCAGTGGATCTATGTAATAAGGAGTGTTGATAGATCTTTGAGTGTGGAATCTGGGTGTCTATGGCAATGTTACAGCAAACAAAAAGGACTTACGGTTAGGAGCTCCCCCGTTGTCTGTGCGACCGCCTCCTTGGACAGATCCTGGCTCGAAGAGATGTCCCTGGTGGTGTGAGAGGCTGGTCCAGTCTGGGTGTGCATCCGTATGGCCGCCCACGTTCTCGGCTGGCCGGGCCGAGCCGCATCGGTCAGGAACGGAGAAAAAGGGGGAGGAGCTACACGCGGCTGAAGGACGCCGTGCGCCGTGTGTCAGTGTTGGTCACAGGGGTCTAAGAATGTCGGGTGGCTACGCGTTTCGAGGGGTTACCTCTTTATCAAGCCTCAAGATGCTCAATCATATAGCTATGTTTTTATTATGCCCATAGTTCCACTTTAACTTACAGGTCTATTCACAAAAGGGTGAAGAGCTTGGAGAAGGCAGGAGAAGTGAACAATATAGGCCAAAATAGCCGATTTGGAAAAAATCTCCAATTCAGATCACTTTCCAGTTCAGCTATGATGTCCTAGATTGTTCCCTTCTCCTGCCTTCTCCTAACTCTTCACCATTTTGTGAATAGACCTCTTAAAACATATATTTTCTTCTGTCAGTGTTACTGTTAGAGAGATTTACCCTCACTTCCTGTCCTGGGGACAACCTTTTAACCACTCAGGAGGAGAAGGAATTTCTCCAACAGAACCTCCGATGGTAGGAAAAACTGAAAGGAGTTCTAATCCTTCCCCACTCTATCAAAAAGTAAAACAATGTGTTGGGTATAGATATACTTTAAATAAAATTCAGAAACTGCAGGTCCTATGTCCCATGACAGTTTCCTGTAAAATATTCCCCATTGCATTGCTGTATTATTGTGGTTGGACTTCAGTTCTCCAAACACAATACAGCCGGATGGCAGTCCCACTTTTGTAGGATGCTAAACTAGTTAGGGACACATACACATTACAACAGCTTTAGTCAATTCTCCTTAAAGACAATAGATACATTTTTAAGATCTATAATTTAAATTATGCAAATAGTTGTGGCGCAATACAATACACACTTATTTGTAAATGCATATACAGTATATCTATACTGCTTGATTTGATTGTGTATTCAATAATATGTTCTTGTAAGGAATGTATAAATGTTATTGTAGTAGATATTTTCCAAGGCTTGGTTTTATTTTCATTTGTTTCTTGCATAATAGAAGCATTGCAGACTACTAATCAGTAGTTAAATAGGCATAATTTATCATGTTGACACATAAGGTGCTTTTATGTGAAAGACATTGAAGGTTTTTCTTCACTATGGCATTTGACCCTCAAAACAAAATGGTGCTCGTTTACTAAAAGCAAATTGGCTGTTCACTTTGCAAGGGAATTTCCCTTAGCGTAGTGAATCTGGTAAACATTTACTTTGCAAAAAATAACTGGCCACACTCCAGGAAAATAAAATAAAAAACTTGTGCAGGGGGCTTGGTGTCCATTTTACTAGAATTTGTTTTTAAAGTGGACCTAGGAACACATATAATTTCTTTTCATATTAAAGTGGAACTAAAGTGAATTCTAAGGGGAAATACCCTTGCAAAGTAAACAACCTATTTGCCTTTAGAAAATCAACCTCAATGAGTCCAAGCAATGGTGCCATTATTACTGCAGAAAATTCATTTTAGAACTGTCTGCAAATAATCAGTGTATTTTGGGGTTTTCCCACCCAGTAATCGAATAGCATAAAGTTACTCATACAGCTTGCAATTATGATTCCGAAATTTAACACGAACGTGTTTTCGAACGATAATTGGCCAGCTGATGGGAAGTGAATGATCACAATTACTGTAGAACTGGCTGAATTTCCTTGATCGGTCAGGCTGAAAAACTTGTTTAGAATCCTAAGAAAATCGATGGATTAGAGGCATTTTCGTACCGAAAAAAATTGCACCGTGAACACTGCACATGCACAAACGAAAATCCGTTTTGTTGATCGGCGAAATTCGGCCAGTTAGTATTGCTAACGAATGATAATCGAAATAGACATTGGTCTGTGCATGATGGTGTATTCTAGGGGAAATCAAATGGGGGTTTGATGACGGGACGAAAGAAATTGAACGATAATTGTAAGGTGTATGGCCAGCTTTAGGGAGGGTTGAAATACAAGATTGTTTTCATTGTCCCATGAAGGATATGAGTAGGGTGATCAGCACAAGCCAGTATTTGGTCAAATCTGTTACATTATGGGCTGCTTGCTTGCAACTCATCATTGATATCTTTAAACATTGCCATACAAAAGAAGATTTCCAGCAATAGGCTGTGAGTGATCTGCAAGTGATTATTCCACACCAATTCTGCACCACCAGGATCTGAACTGACTTATACGATGACAATAGTCAAATTATGCCTTAATGCAGTAAAAAATCCCTTTCCTTTATATATCTGGAGAAAAATTAACAAATAACGTATTTAGTCACTACATGCCATATATGTTCATTATCATTACACAGCCTAACTGTTACATCCTAAACGGGTAGCACTGGTTGCTAATAACAGATCATGAATTGCTGGCCTCACTGATTTGTTTTTTTTTCCAGTTTTTTGTGACTGCAGCAAACCATAGCCTTTGATACCATATAATTAGATGAGCATGGTAATTATCACTTCTGCCCTGCAGTGCTGGAGTCCTGGGCTCATCCTGTCAAGGACACTGTCTGCATAGTTTGAATATTCCTACTGGTTCAGTGTTCTCTGTAAGGCTCTCTGGAAGAAGTGTCAGCTCTATATAAATTAAGCAAAAATATGTTTTTGCCTTTTTTCTGGTGACTGATGCCAGCTTCGTAACAAAGCCAAATGTGTTAAGACCATCTTACTGGCTCATATATTTATGCTTTATTATGTCAAATCAGTTCTGTCTGAACTGGCAGCCACTGCTGTAAAGGTACAAACTATATGGGCACAACAAAGATAAAACAAATCTACATATAACTATATATACAGTGTAGCATACTATTTTGCCAGAAGACATATGTCACAAGTGACATTTCATTTAGTTCTATTAGCCAAAGTGGTGGTTTGATGCAGTGGTTTGTGCTGCAACTCACTGTGCTAAAAAAAAAGAAAAAATCCATGACATGTTTTTCCAGTACCCACAGCAACACTGCAGTGTGAACTGACCTAATTGAAAGCAAGTCTTTTTGCCTTGTCAATGTGTTGAGTGTTCACTAGGCCAGAGCAGCTCTAACACATCTGGTATGAATAAGCCCTCATCTAGCTACCTTTATTAGTCAGAAAAGCCTCTCCTGATGGCCACTCAGGTCCAGGCTTTACACTACGCTAAAGACTCCACTTCTTTGACTTAAACACCACCCTTGTAGTCAAGCATTGCTTATCTGCCATCACATTATCCAGTGAGAGTGTTCTTAAGCTGGCCATACACTGATCAAATTCTTGCTAACTCAGCCAAAATTCAAGCAGTGTGTGGCCCCATCAGGCACCCCACTTGGCAAAAATTGATTATCCAATTAACTGTTGTTGAAGGAGAATTTTTAGTGGAACAGTCACTGCAGCCAGTCAGTTACAGTCATGGTTTGGGTTACACCTGCTGCTGTTAGAATACAACTGTGCAACAAGGGGATTCCCCATCCATGCTGTTTGCATGGATAAGAGAATCAATAGTTTTTTTTCCATTCAGGTCCATGGTGCTGAATGAGAAAAAGTTTCCAGATTTATTGTCTACTGAGGTGCTCACATTACAACTTATGTTTGCTCAGCATTTAGCATTACATTTTGCCTAATTGACATTTTCAGGCTGTTTACACTCCAGAATATATAAACATTGCCCTAGGTTATAGTACATAGAGTACTTATTCCCAGCGATCTCATATCACTCTGCACCCTTCAGGCATATACTGCCAGCTCTTTACTGGAAATACTCAGGTTATAGCAACTGAAAAGCATTCTCAATATAGAGTGACTGCCCATGTTCAGTCAGTAATCCCAACTTGTGCAAAACCTGCCTTTGTATAAATGGTTACAAATCCTGTATGTAAATCAAGAACCATCACTACATAAGGGTAACATTTCTTGGAGTTGAGGTTGGTTCAGACATATATGGGCTGAAGCCATATGGGCTGATGCCAAAATGCAGAAATGTATAACCAGCACAACAATGGAAATGTTGATCATCCTAACCATAATCCTTACCATTGTAACACCTGGGGTAGTTTCGGGGTTGTGGATCGCAACTGCGGATGCTACTCAGACGGAACCCTGGTTTCACTCCCAATCTTAACGGGGAGTTAGGGTTCAAGCATCACAGCCAAAGAAACAAAGAAAGGAAGAAGGGGTATTACAGCATATTCCCAATCTTGATAATAGTACCCTCAATTTGTATTGGTTATGGACGATAACTGAAATTCAGGAGTGTTGCAGCCTTAGTTAGAGTCAATGATGTAATTTCCCAACAGCCCACTAGAGGGAGCACAAGAGCTAATCCAGGGTTCCCAGTTATACTGTCAAAGGTTTAAGCTGCAGTGCAAATGAGCACAAGTACTTGCGGTTTTAAGTGAAGGCAGTTTAAAGTGCAGGGGTCCAGGAGCAATCGATGCAAAGCTTTGTAGCGGCTTCAGGCGAGTAGAAGAGCTGTGGGGTCCCAGAAGACAGTAGGCGTCCAGTCTGCATTAGTGGAACGCCACACTGTCTCACTGGGGCGCTTATATAGGGCCAGGGGCTGGGGGTGGAGCCGCTGGTCGAGGCGGCGCACTTCCGCGTCCCACCGTGGAACGCATCCGACGCCCGAACCCGGAAGTGGATGTGTGCGTTCCACCCTGGGACGCAGACGGCCGGCGGCGAGAAGCGGCGGAACCGTGCCCTCCCCGGACCCCAGGTGAGCGTAGTCGGCGGTTCCCGTTACAACCATTAACTAATTGATTACACAGCATACAACAGTTAAAGCGGACCTTTGCCCATATCTTTAACATAACAGCATGCACACCTTTAGAAATGTTTAGTAATGGCAATCTACAAACGCATACTTCTAGATAAATGCAGACTTTGTATTCTTTGCATACCTTATTTCTCTTTTCTTCCCTAGTCTTCTGACAGTTTGCACATCATCTCGGGGGAGGGGGGGGGGAGGGGGGCTGGTGAATGCCTTACCCTGAGATCTCGTGAGATTACAGGTGAGATTTCCCCGTAATGCTTTGCTGATGTAAACTTCCTTGGATGCAAAACTTTGGCATATTACATAATTTGTGCTAGAAGTGGACCAGGAAGTAGATGAACTCTTTTTGTAAATAAATGAAAGACATGTTTATTTAACAAATTAATGTAAGATTATTTTAAGTCAGCATGCAGAGCTGCACACCTGTGCCCAGACTATGCACACTTAAGTATGTACATATTCTACATAAGCAGTAAATGCACTCTAAAACTAACCATTATTCAACTCTGTGGCTATAGGCGTTATGGATAAATCTATCTTTAGACAGACAGCAAAGGCACCGATTTTTTTCCCCTTTTACTTTCTATTGCACTAGAATCTTGTCAGCCCGCCATCCCTCTAATGTAAAAACAAAGCAGGAGTTTTATGCTGCTAGAAACTGACTAAAACTAACTCTAGAGCCTTTGTTGTGATCTTTGAGAACATATGAAAGTAACTTACTAGTACAAGCAGCTAAAGAGGTCAGGGGTGACTTATTTTAAAGACATTTTACTACTTAAGAATATATACATACTTTAATGTCCATCACACAGGTACATTCTAAAGCCTAACTACAGTCAAACATTCTTATTTTAAGTTTTTGGTAAGATTAGTGAATGGGAAGGACATCCATGAGAATTGTATTGACGCCTGTGTCCTTGTTTAGACAAGGACTGTTTAATTTCCTATACCTGTGGCACCAGGAAAAGAAACCAGGGGAACAGGTGTCTTGGCAGTGGATGGCCCAGACACAAAGGAAAACCTGACAGAGGTTCTAACCTTTCCCCAGTCAGCAAAAAAGAAAGTCTTTATACTCACTGGAGAGATTTCCCATCACATGTTGGCCTGCTGATCCAAATCGGCAAGACAAGCAGTGAGGGACACAATTAAACATGCTCCCACTTTACTTTAAATTTACTAATTTGGGACTTGCAGAAAAAAATTAAATTGGTTCATGTTTTAATGTGCACAATTTCTGTGGTACATGTAAAACCTAATTTCATGTCTTGAACTCATTGAAAACATTACTCAGATGCCATTTAAAGAAGTGATGAAAGTCTTTTCGGTGTCTCATTTACATGTAATCCTTGAGTCTGCCGCTATTGATAAGGATGAAGATATGTGTAAGCACTGTCAGCTGGACTTAATATAAAGATTATTCTTAGTGTTTTGTTAACTCAGCTATTTCTAAAGAAAGGTTTCTCATATTAATCTTTTAAAATGGTTTTATGGATTTCAGCGTGCAGTGACTTTATGTTGGTTTTCACATTTTCCACGGTTGCCAAAAAAGACCTCTGCACTTTGAGGTGTCCTAGAAATTTCATACTTTAAATATGCAATTAAAGTATTAAAATAACAGTTCATCTCCTGAACCTCTTATACAATATTATTTTTGCAGAAGGAATTAAATGAACTTGTCCTGATATACTATCTGATTAACTATAAATGAACATTAAGATTATTTAATTCAAATGTAACGACAGTGTACAAGATGGTGTAACCCAGACTAACCAATTTGATATAATCTTAATTCCCTAATGGACAGCAAAATCTGAACCCTGATTGGTCATTTTGGTTTATGGTTTCCTACATTTTCAACACCAGTATTGCACTAGTAATTGAAATAGCATTTTTTTTTGAAAAATAAAATGCCCAGCCCACCTGCAAGAAAAGCACAATGTGTATCATTCTTAGCAAATGTTGCTGCAGACACTACGATAGGCAATGCCAGTGCACTTACTTTACTTAAATGCACTGGTAAGGACAGCTTGATATTTCATCAACAGGATCAGTGTTGCAATAAGAAATACCATCTCCCCTCTAGTGTCTCCCCACAATAAAACCTCCTAGTACAAGGATCATTGGTATGTGGATTAGAGCTGTGTAGGGTTCTGAAGAAGACAGTAAGGGATTTTGGAAAAGAAGTCTACTACCTGGGTAATCTTACCTTTCTAAAAGAAAGGACATTCATAACATTTTGGCAGCTATGGCTGGCTAATCAAGGAAAATGGAGGATTGTTAATTGTTAATACCATTAAATAACAAAATACTGTAGCTTGTGTAGCAATTACAATTTTAATGAGGATATTATTTGGTTGTTAACATATTGGCATATGCATATATACTTTAGTATATCAGCCCCTCTGTGTAATCCAGTGGCTAGATAAGATAGGATGTCGGAGACATTCAACAGTAAATATACAGAGACAGAAAAGAGACACATCACTAAGAACACATAAACCTACTATTTGTGCTTCATCAGACAGAATTTCATTGCTGTTAATTATACACTATAGATCCTATTGTCAGCATGGCAGCATACTTATTGTATGTCTACATGTAGTTTCTAATGCCCACTAAAGTAACAAAGTTTATTTAGTAACTCAGACCTAAATTGAAAGCTCTGTGCCTTCAGCACTGCGGGATGCTTTGAGAGAGGTACTACTTTCAAAGCACTGGTGTAGTTTGTGCTCTGTATTCCTGGGCTGCTTTAATTCCTAATCTGGCACCTCTACGATTGAGTATATATACTGAATTTATACAATCATTTGATGGCATGAACATCTCTGAATGATTGTAGCCTTTCAATTTTGTAATTTACACTAACTCTTTATTGTAATGGCTGACTACACATTTTATTAGGAAGTGATGGGGCATAAAATGAAAAGACTGCAGGTTTACCTGGATTTATGAGGTTATTCCGGTGACCCCACTAAACACAAATGACCCTCTCGTCTGCTAGCTTACTACGCTATGTCTGCCAGAAGACAGAAACTGTCACCATTATGTGAAGCGAGTGCAGCATTGTTAAGCATTGTATGACTAATATCATAGCAGATACTAAGGCATTCTGTCATTTTATAAACAAAATAAATGCCTGTGTAATCTCTAAAGTGTTATCCAGTAAGAGCTTCTGAGTCAGTTTACTCATCTATATTTAATAAAATATATAGTTAAAGCGTGTATGTAAACCAATAATCCTATTTCCTTTCGTTTGGTCCTTTAAATACATCATTAAAAGTTAAAACAAACAAACAAACTGTAAAATACCTCTTGATCCTGCCAGAATTCCAGTGAGCTTTTAAGTTACTCTACTCTATGCCTGTATTGCACATTGATCAGTTAGCACTATTCTCTCTGTGGACTACAAATCACTACCCCATATGCTATGAAGAAGTGTAGAGGGACAGAGACAAGATGTTCTGTAGTCCTCTCCTAGTGTTACAATGCTGCTCCTCTTTGGATACAATAGGGTGAGTGAGCATTGTCACCCTAGGGCAGGAAGTGTGTCATTGGCAGGATCAACAAGAAAGAAAGACATTCAACTGCCATATCTAAGGGCTGGTATTATGCAATCAATACATTTTTTGTTCTTAGATTAGTTTGAAAACTACTTAAGCTTTGATCCATCATTTTTCTGTGACATAACAGTTAGCTTTAAAATCTGAACTTCTATAGATTTCCGCCATCTGTTGGGAGCAGTTTAGATGTAGCAAATAAACATTTATCACAATTACCTAAAGCATACTGTGCCATTGGTGGCCTAAAAGTCACCCAGGATTCTCAGCCAGAGGGGCTGAGTGGCTCCAGGAAGCAATTGCTTGTACCAGGAAAGAGCTAGCTTCTCAGTCCTTTCCAGGTTTTCTGGATCATAGTTGGGATCCTGGAAATCTTCATTCCTGGGTCCATGCTTTAGTGGCAGCCAGCACCTGATTGTGTACCTGTGTGCATCCCTCATGAGGAGGGTGCTGGAGTGTGTTCAGGGCTCCAGCTGGGAAGAGGAACATAGGTGTTCAGGAGTCAGAGGGGAGCCAGGTAGCTGTGTGTGCTGGAGGCACACAAAGGCCAAGCCAAGTTTGGTGTGGGCTGGAGGCACATGAACAGCCTGGGAGGCTGGAAAGTTTGGCGAGGCTGAGAGAGCCACTGAGCAGGACAACCTGAGAAGGGTGAGATGATCTGTTTTCCAAGCACACTGTATGTTGTACTGCTGAAGTAAAGCTATTTTATGTTGAACTTCCTTGGTTGTCTGCCTTTGAAGAAATAAAAGACTGTTCTTTTTTCTGTTAAAACGGCTCAGAGACTGATCCTTAAGCGCTCACCATTTGTGCTAACCTCACTAACACTTAATAACATAACTGTAAAGGCAAAAATAAGTGATTCCAAAACCTAGAGGATACAAAATTATCAGTATATAAATAATGAAAATATTTTTCATGGCACATCAGGCAAGCTATTCCATTAAATCTTCTTCCACAGATCTCTGTGGTCATTCTATGGCTGTAAGCCGATTTTTGTTTGGTATGATAATGGGTGAAGTTATTTTTGGGCACTTCCAGGTCACAACCTAGGGACTTAACAGTCTAGTAGGAACTTAAAATATAAAACAGACAGCCTGTTGCCTTCAACAAGTTTTAACTAAGCAAATATGCCTCTCGCAAGGAGGGGTTTCATTGGGATCAAACTGATAGCTTAAAGTGACCCTGCCACTGCTGAAAAAAGTTAGGCCTATAAAATAAAATAGTGAATTCTTACCTGTCTCGATCTGCAATCTATTGTTGAGTTACAGGAGTCTGAAGAATATTCTGGTCCCCTCTGCACCTGTTGTTTCCTCCCACTGACCCCCAAGGACACTACAGGACACAGTGGAGCCTTGGGGCCAAGCATCCAATAAACATGACTGGATGCTCAGGCCCTGAGGGCTACTTTGTGGGGAGACAGGTGTTATGTCATGCTTACCCATACAGAGAAATGCTGTCATGTTTAATGGGCAGCTGATGTAATCATATCAGGGGGAGGGGAGCATTGTTAAGGGTACATTTACGCATTAGAGGGTAGAGGGTGTATTTGTTTTTCAAGTCAAATGTTGCATACATGGCTTTTTGGATCATTCAAAGGTTTTAGGAAGTCTTTTCGATGCATTTACATTGACTTATTGCATGTGGAGGAATAAAAGCAATGTTATATGGTGCCTGGCAAAAGCAACAAAAAATACAGTTGCTCTATAAAGTTCAAATCAAAATTCCAACACTTCAAATTGTTTTAAAATCCTTCACATACTGTATGTAAGTCAGAAGCAAAACCCACACAGCTCGAAGGAATCCTTGTGCAGCTACATAGTCTTTTGTTCAGCACAACTGTAATCAGAAGCTTCATTTTAATAGTAATATTTACAGACCATTAAGCCATAAAACATACGCCCATAAGTATGAAATGAAATTGTTGGTGCAATGCATTAGTGGATAAAAGGGGTACATTTAGAAAACCTTGGTTATTAAGGAACATGTTCTTCTTTAAGTAGAATGCCAGACAAAGAGCTACATACACAGTTTAAGTACAAATACGTTTACCGGTTTATCTGCCAAAGGTTTTGTAATTCTCTACAACCAATCCTGTGATTTACACATATCACTAAGACTATACATTCATACACTTATTTCATGGTTCAGCAAATCAGCTTCCTGTATCACCTCTGCATCTCCAACCTGATTATGAATCAGGATCTTCATCTGTGTCCAGTTAGTAAGGAGGTGATCCAGGAGGCAGGAGAGAATGTTTCCCAGTCAAGCTGTCCAGTGTGAAACGCATGTGTAAATTCCAAGAATGGCTCCAAAATATGTCACATCCTTTGGCAAATAAAACAGTAAACATTCGTATTTAAATTGTGTATTTAGCTCTTCACCTGCAGTTTCAATTTATTGGTTACTTATAGCCTTTATGGACCATTGTATTTGTTTTTTTCTTACCTGTTTTCCATCTAAGGTGTAGAGCTTCTTCACAACACCTGTCTCCAGTTTAATGGCTTCGGTGATATCAGTGAGTACTTGCTCGAACGAATGGGCTGTCTTTTTATTAAGGAGAACGCGTACAGCCTTCCTTGGTTTTACTCCACTCCGAATGATAGTAACCAGCTTGGGACGAACAAAGTCCTTGTTCTCCCTAGACTGGGCATTATTGCTGGTGCCAAGTGATTGAGGGCTCTTCTGAGCTGAGGGTGTCTTCACATTCACAGACCAGTTCGGGTTGACATTCTTAGTGTATTCCAGTCTCTTGAAAAAGTTGTCGGATGAACAAACATAGCTTTCACCTACAAGACATTACAAAATATATTTGAATAGATAAACTTTTTTGCACTCTAGCATGAAGCAAATACTTTCAACTGTTGTGCAGGGGATTTTTTTGTCCATTTTACTAGAATTCTTTAAAATGGACCTAGTAACAGAAATAGTTTTTGTATTAAAGTGGAACTAAAGTGTATTCATAAAAAATTGCTAGCAGGTAGACGTTTGTTGCAGAAGAGACTCCGTGGGGTTGATTTACTAAAGGCAAATAGGCTGCCTTGCCTGCTAGCATTTTTCTTCTGGATGTGTACTAAGTTGCACATGCCTCAGTTGCTTGAATAAATAAGGTATATCTGAATCCTATTGTTCCTATTTGGATTTAGTGGGGAATGGTTAAAACCTCTGTCAGGTTTTTTGCCATCTGTGTCCTGTTCATGGGATTTCTCTTCACGTCCTGTCCTGTTGGCACCTCAGGATGTAAGAGATAATCCCCACTTAGACAGTTGTCAGCAGAACAAGTAACCACACTGGAAGGTATCCTTCTGAATGCTGTTCTGGTGGCAACTCAAAATATTAGATTTCTCATCATATTATTTTCCTGGGACAATGGTTATCTGGAATAAAAGAGGGTGACTCTCCCTAGGAGGGAAATTCACAGACAGGGATTGTAATCCTTGCCTGCTGAATCCAAAAATTGAAAAATAAGTTTTGTCTATACTTTAATGCAGTCCATTAAATCAAGATGGCCGAAGCTGTCAAACCCCGGATGCAGATGTCAGTAATGGAGTAATGTGGTAGATTGCAGTCGTTGCATCACTGAAGGAGGGTGTGGCAGGTACGTCTACCATAATGTGCAAATCTGCTGTGCATACTTGCATCCTATGGCAAAAGCCCTGGAGACCTACAGTGGGTTTTATTTCTGCTTTCAATGAATAAAGGTAACGTAATATGTAAATATAACACTTTTTACTTCTCACGGCAAGCACAGTGCCTTCACCTGCTTTCCTCTCCACAAGGATAAAGCCATCTTTGTTCAGGCAAATTCAATAGCAGCATCTATTTCCAGGACTGAAATGCCACCTCAGAGATGACACCGTGTTGTAAATTCTGATGTCTGTGTAAATCTTGGTTGTGTTCACAAATGTTAGCTCCTACTGCAGTCTTCCACCTGAGGCCTCCTGCCAGCAGCAGACTAATATCATGCTATATAGTGCTTAGGCATTACTAAATATTATTACCACTGAGTGGAATCTAGAGCAGGAAAGATAAGCACCTAAAAGCTAGTATTAATTAGTCACATTCAACTGGACTTGCATAGTAATGTTGAAGACATTTCAAATACTTATCTAGGTGGCTTCTTGAGTTCAAATTAGTACCAGGAACATACCCCAGCACTATAGCTTAGAGCAGGGGTGGCAAACACAAGGCCCGCACAGCAAGTGTAATGTGGCCCGCACAGCAGCCAAGGCCGGTCCGCTATGCCGACTCTGTGCAGAGCAGTGTCTACTGTGTGGTAGCGAACAGAGCCGGCACTACCACACAGTAGACACTAGAGGGCGCTGGTGGGGGAGGCCAGAGAAACACCTCCTCCCCCAGCCCTCTCTACTCTGTGCTCTTTCCGGAGCTTGCTGGTGCTGTTCCTGCAGCCTGCACTATCCCGGTAGCAGCTGAGATATTCTTGCATAGTCCTATACAACCGACCCTTTGAGGGTAACCATACTGCTGATGCGGCCCCCAATGAATTTGAGTTTGCCACCCCTGGCTTAGAGGGTAACTCAGTCATTCTCATCCCTTCTGCTATTTTTTTTAATATATACTAACAAAAATCTTAGCATTGCTTTATGATAATTTTTATTTTGAGCATATTTCCTCTGTATGAGTAAAATATGGTTTTAGTCAAACCCTATAAAATCTAATTTAGTGGGATGATTTAAAAAATTGTATTATTACATATAATTGAATCATAATATTTTGAAGTGGTACTGTGCGCAGTAATTGGGGGAGTATATGTTGTAATGTGACTATTGTCTAATTCACCTTAAAACAAATATCCGTTATAGAATCTTAGGTGAAGAAAATCTTAGGTGAACTGTGACCTGAAAACGTTGAGCAAGATAAAACAGACATTTGAATGATCTTTAATATCTAAACATTCCTGTTAGCAGAAAAAATAGACATTCTTCATGCGTCAGTTGAATAAAGACGGTAGATGTGAAACCGGCAGTGGTTGCCATAGAAACAATGCAATCTCTAAACAGTAGACCACACTAATTGCCTTACAAATATGCCTGCAGCAACGCAACAGGGTTAAAGTACTTGCTATTCGATTTATGATAAATCTTTGTTTTTTGTTTTAATAAAAAGGAACATTTGAAAAAAAAAACACACACATTTACAGAATGAGCAAACTGCTGAGGTATTAAACCTCCTTTTAACCTGAAGCTACAGTAATAAGCCATGGCCACCATGCGTATGCTTATGTTATACTGTTACTTGAAGCAAGGAAGGAACTAAAACTGCTTATGAGATTAACATTGCTTGCCAGTCCCTCTAAACACATCTCATACCCATCCATTTTAATTTATTTCAGCTTCTAGTCTCAATGGGATTTGCAAATTAATTGGAGCGGTTTTAGGCTTGCTGAAAAGCAGCACATGCTTATCTAAACAGCCCCCTCATTCCAGCAGCCTGTATCCTATTCATGGAACCCATGCTGCAGAACTGTCAGGAAATTCCACCATATCTATAAATATGTATGCGAAAAAATTCTGTTTTGTACCCTCGCTATCAGTGAGACCTGCAGCAATTTTCTTTTTAATGTATTCAATTTTTTTAAAGATCAATAACTAAGCTGTATGGAACTTGAGCATGGATGTATTTGTAATTATAATTGTAAACCATTAATAGAAATCACTACTCATTATTCTAACTAGAAATGCCAAGTACAGACTTAATTTTCTTAAAGGGATACATGTAGCAATGTAATTATTACTAAAACACAGTAGAGATGTCTTAAAACAGAAGGTGCCTGCTTGACTCACTTTCATCACAAATCCAAAGATTATGAAGTTCATACCTCATTTTAGAATAGTGGACAGAGAATGCAAATGATTTCTTATTTGTCCTTAGGGCCAACTGTACATCCATGAATGCTGGTTCACAGAGCTTAAAATGACACTAAACTAAGGAGTTAAATCTTAAAAAGGCATTCAAGTACCCTAACTATAAACAAAAATGTAGTTTATTTGTATATCACTCAGCTGTATATCCTCAAATCATCTCTGAATTTTGCTGACACCGTCCGTCCTTCTGAAGGGTGGCTACTTTTGTTTCCCATGTGTGTGTTGTAAAGTAGCCAAGGCTCCAAGCTCATTCCCGTAATGGACTACAATCTTAATACAAACTAGTAAACTAAATGTGAGATTGTAGTCCATCATGGGAGCGAGCTTGAAGCCGTTGCTACTTTACAACACACAGGGACCATGGGGAACAAAAGTAGCCACCCTCCAGAAGGAAGGACAGTGTCAGCATCAATTCAGAGATGATTTGAGGATCTACAGCCCAGTGATACACAAATAAGATACATTTATGTTAATAGTTTAGGGTTCTTAATTGCATTTTCAAGATTTAACTCCTCAGTTTAGTGTCACTTTATTATGATGGAGCCATTTATTCCATGCTACATACATATGTTTCAGGTAACCAGTGCAGTATATGGAAATAATGACTTCTGCAGAGTATGGCTTATTAAGCAAGAATTTATAGTGACGTGGGTGCTTTACTAGTTCCTTATAGCCCACCTCATCATAAAATGTCTGGCTGTACCATTATATCAGAAAACAAGAGACAGATCTGGTATAACTTAGTATATTTACCGCAAAACTGACAATAATCTAATTTCTTCATAAGGACATGAACACATCATATCCCTCTTTACTAAACTACAACCAGATTCCCCCAGTCATAACCACACTTTATTAATCCCACATGTAATTTCATTGTGAAATTATTACAATTTTGGATAAGGTGAGTTTGCTCTAAAAAACAAAGCTATACAAATGCCGCTTATGCATGTACGGTATTTGGAGGCACATGTGAGTAAACTGATTCTAGTGGCTAAAATATTCATTTTCTTTCTTACACTCAAAATAGTTTATGTGCATGTATCCCTTTAAGAGCATATGTGTGCAAGTGATGCCAGTAATCTCTTCTCCTAACACGATTTTGGGGCATTTTATTTTTATGCCCAAGAATGCTGCTTTAAAATAAGGATCTAAATACCATAATGTGCACGGACACATTGGCTAAAATAGAGCTGCATTCAGAGACCTCTAAAAGTTCAATTCTGTAATGCCTGTATGCATGGGACCTTGCATGAGAATCTTTGTTGCAAATCACAAGGTGAGGGACTGCACCATGGGCTGCTCTGCATTTGATATTTGTGAGCAAGAACTTTAACAGCTACCACAATTTACATGATTGTGTCATTTTTGAGCCAGAAACTAAGCCCAGATGTAGCTATTGACTCAGGATAATGACTGAACAAAAAAGGCTCCATCCTGCTAGAGAGAAAAGCAGATGAATGTTTTGTTCTGGGAAGTAGTCTGTGAGGGGTAAAAATACCTGTAAGTATTCACCTTAAACTTTACTTAGGTTGTATGCACTTAACATTAAAAAATAAATCTGATGCTTGGCTTACTTTAACGTATTAAAACAACCGGTACAGTGTCAAATTCTGGTCAGGACACTATCTGCAAGGAGTTTGCATGTTCTCCCTGTGCTTGCGTGGGTTTCCACTGGGTACTCTGGTTTCCTCCCACACTGTAAAGACATGCTGGAAGGTTAATTGGCTCCTGTCTAAATTGGCCTTGTGTGTATGCATGTATGTGGATGATAAGCTCCTTGAAGACAGGAACTGATGTGAATATGCACTTTAAGCACTGCAAAAATTGTCAGCATTTATAAATACCAATAATAAATAAAAAAATTAAATAATATAGCTTATGAAATAATTCCATTGTGATTGTTTAGTCAGCAATTGAGACACAATGAAAATGCAATGCTGTTTTGTATGCTGTATTTGGAATTTATAGGGCATGTACATAAATAGTGTACAGTCACTGTCACTAACATCTGGGACAGTTAAAGGGTTTGAAAATACTTCCATAGTGACTATGTCGCCCTGAAGAAGGGACCCTGCACAGCCCCGAAACGTTGGCTTAATGATGCATGTGACAGATCAATAAAAGTGCTTATGCTTCTTGCACAATATCGAGTGCTGCTCACTTCTATTATTCTCTGAGAACACTGATAGAATCATTAGCTTAACACATTTTATTATATGAGAGTTAACCAACAATGGGTCTCTGGAAATTATTGTAAATCATTGCGGACTACAGTGACTTCTTATTTTTGAAAGGCTGGAATATCCCTTGAAACAATACTGTGCTGCAGTATGCTGTGTTAATAGCGCCCTGCTTAACATTGGCAGGAAGAAGGTTAAACAGATTGACCATTTCCTGCCCAATAACATAAACTGTGATCCTTTTAAAAGGCATAGGAGTGCATTGTCATGTAAAAGCTGCACCACCTGCCATTACAATGCAAAATCTGCCTTTCTGTAGGCAGGGCAGCCTTCCAGGCAAAGTAATGCTGAGCTGCCAAGTCAGCCCAGAAAGGGACAGATGGCCCTATGGTATGACAGTACAGAAGACTCCACACTGTGAAACTAATAAGTAATTACATGCTTTAGCTTATATGGCCATCAAACTATCTTGGGTGAACAGATGCACCAGTACAAAAACATACATTTATTATTACACTAAAAATACTAGAATGAAATATGCCTGAAATGTATTTTTAGTTTATGCATTTTCTAATCAGCATTATTTTTTATTATCTCTGGTGGCAAATGCTTTAATAATTCAGAACATAGACATTTTCATCCTTTTCTGTCTGTGCAGTATTACTCTCTTGTATTACCATAAATGTTAACTTGCATCTATACTATATATGTATGATAAGCATACAGTGTTTGGAAGCCTTTATTTCTTGGACACCAACAAGCTGATTTAATTAAGTAGTTTAAAAATCAATAATGCTGTGAAGTACAAGACCCATAGCACCAGTTTTTACCTTTTGCCCATTTAAAAGAACCAGAAGAATAGCAATGTTCTTTGTACCTTTTTTATAATTAATGTGAATATGATACGTCCACCAAAGTGTATAAACCAATATTACAGATGGCGTACCAGATCTGCACTTGTATTTAAAACAGTTCATTTGAACATGGGAAGAACCCTGGATCCTATGCACAGGCTATATAGAGGGCCCCATTCCCTCTTAGGCCTAACCTCCACCACTTGTCCTTCAAAGTTTCACTGCCTCATTGGCTAGAAGAGACTCTGACAGCTGAAAGATAGAGCTTATTACTGGAAGGGGCCTAATCTTGACTTTAAGATGGGTTGGGGCCTTGTTCCTTAGGGACAAAGAAACATATCTGAACATTATCACCAATAATTGTGGTACCACAAAGTGCCTGAACGTCAGACTTCAGTTGATTTATAATATTGCAGTGGGAGATCCACGACGCTGTGCAAAGATGTTCCTGCAGGCCAGAAAAATACCTGTAAAATAATGATTTTTCTTTCTCTTCATCATCATTGTCAGCTGGTAGGTGCCCAGTTAGGGATGGTAATTGTGCCAGTTCACAAAAAAAATTAGAAATTTTAATAAACTAAGCCAAACCATTTCATACTTTAAAGAGCAACTAGCAAAAGTGTGCTGGTTGAACAGGTGAATACGGAAGGGCATATCCGAGCAGTGGCAGAAAGCACAAAAGAGCACACTGGTTCAGTGGTGGAGAGTGCTGGGCATGTGTTGGTGCAATGGCAGCGAGTTCAAAGGCTGGCGTTGGTGCAGTTTCCGAGTTAAGTGGGAAAGGTGGTGAGAACAGTGGAGGAAATGGGGGTCAGAAGCCGTGAGGAGACTGGGTGTTGGTGTGCAGGTGTAGTGTGTGTGTGTGTGGTGT